>NW_019384640.1:742729-948642 GCF_000671375.1 Centruroides sculpturatus
AAGAATTAAATAATTCTAGAAAAATTACATGTAATATAAATTATAATTAATAAAATTCTCATTTAAATTTTAAAATATATAATCATTTAAAGACGAATTTTATCAAAACAACGGAGTAATTTTAAATATTTTAAATTTATTTCTACTCTAAATAAAGAAACATTAGGCGAATAAAATTAACTTATTCATTTATATAATTAAATTTTAATTTAATTTCTATTTATATAATAATTAACGGATATATATATACATATTTTTTTAATTTCTACACATTTTAACTTCCGTGTTTTATTTTAATAAGCTGTAACCATTAAATGAGTTAATTTTCATATTTAGCCTATATTCTACATTATGAAACGGATTAACTTTATATTTAAATTATAAATATTAATCTATTTTAACTATTCTAGATAAAGAAATGAATTAATTTTATTCTAGATAAAAAAAATGGATTAATTTTAATCCGTTTCATAATCTAGAATATAAATTCATTTTAATTCATTTCTTTATATAGAATGCAGTTTTTAAAGAAAATTAAACTAATTTCGCATATGTAAAGACTCCACGACGCCTTTTTTAATCTTTTATTATTTACAGAAATAAATAAATAAATATTCTGATAAGAAAATATCTTTTTAAATTGCTTTTTTAGAAAGTTTACATGTATATGTATTTTTTTTAGAAAGGTGCAACTAAAGCTTTTTTGATGCGACATTCATGCAAAATAACAAAAGGAGAGAACATTTTTCATACATTTTGTTCTTAACGCGAGGAGAGTGATGAAAGGTTTTGAACTTTTGTCATTTCTCTATCGATTCTTCTTCTTCTCATGCAAAATGTGCGCCAGGTATTTTCGTGTAAAATAAAAATTTATTTTCCATTTGTTGATCGAATCGAAATAACGTCCTGCATTTACGTGATAACATTTTAATGTAAGTAATTAACATCGTTAAATTTACGACGGCATTTGCCAAAATTACACTTAATGTAAATATAGTCTATATTGAATGCGTGAGCAAAAAAAGTATGTTAAATCCTTCGAAAGTAGACGGAAATATTGAATTTTTACGAATTATTTTTTTAAATTTCAATCATATTTTCTGTTTAAATACATTATTTAATTTAATCGCACGTATCCTGAGCTGGATTCTGTATATTGTGGCTCTAAGCTATAAAATATAACTGACCCTTCCCTTCTATCTAGTAATGATACATGTAAAATGTGAGGCCCTTTAACTATAAAATATAACAGACCCTTCCGTTTACTAAGTAATAATGTATGTACAGTACAATATGAGATCCTTAGCTATAAAATATTAGGCCCTTCCCTCTACATAGCAATGTAAAATGTGAGGCCCTTTAGCCATTCTCTTCTAAAATGTGAGGCTCTAACTTATAAAATACTATTGGCCCTTTCCTTCCATTAAGTAATGATAGATAAAAATATGAGGCTCTAACTGTAGTCTTATAACACGAGGCCCTAAGCTGCATCTTGTTTAGCTAATGCGTAAATACGGCCCTGCATGCATCTATAATTATAATATAATCGCTTATAGTGTTTAACGTTATATATTATATTAATTACAAACATCATAATAACATCCATCAATCTAAATCTTTTTCGACAAATCTTACGGTTAGACAAATAAACAGATAAAGCGAATGCAGAAATTGAGCCCTTATCTATTTAGTAACTAGATAAGCTTGTAAACAGACAAACAAACGCATGAATAAATACAAAATAGTTTATAAGTCAATAAAATAACCTAAATTTTTATTTTAAAAAATGTTTNAAAAAAAATAAAATCAATAAACAATTTCGGATTATTTAAATGTTTATTATGAGGATTAAATCTGATTACATTTCTTAAAAATCGACATAAACGTACACGTGTACACACGATCTTTATACAAATTTGTTCTATTGTTTGATTTCTTTTTTATTATTTGGGGTCTCAATATTTTGCTTACATGTTTGTCATAAATATAATACTATATATTGAATTTTATTTGATAAATGCTTGAAATTTTTGTCACAGGAAAAGTATATTGTATTTCTTTTTTTAACGTTTTTTTTTTTAAATATATACTGTATATATTTTTTTTGATGAAAAATTTCCAGCAAAGCAAATACCATATAAATAAACCAATAAAAATCCTCCATACGTTTCGATTAACGTAAACGTAAATAAAATTTTATTGTATCTCGTCGCTGATTGGTAGATTTAAATTTTTTTATTACTAGTGGACATTATTATTGATTTATTTATATACATCTAGAGCAATATCAAGCAATTAAAGCTATATACAGCGCTAAAGAAAGTAATTAACGGTAAAAACTAATTTTTCTTGTTTTATGAGCCGGAAACCAATTTGGAAGAATAAAAAAAAAAGGAAAAAAATAAAAATAAAAAAGGAAATGCCTATAGGTGCAGTCTACTTATGGCAGTGAATAGTAAACTACTGCCATCTTGTGGCAGAAATCTGTACTATTGCTGGTATTTACAACAATAATTTTGGATTTAACAGTTTACCGTAAAGCCTTAAAAATAAAATACCAAATTATGAAATGATTACATTTAATTTTTTTTTTGCGTGGAATAAAAACTAATTATGATAATGATTAAAAATTAAAGTGATTCTTTCCCTCGTTTAGGGATTTTATATCAATAGAACGTGAGTAGAGTGAATACAGTAACGGATCTATTCATAAGTGAGCGTGTATATATAATAAATACATTTTTCAACATATTAAAGTAAGTAGACATTTAAGAATTTCTGTTTTCTATTCAAATTTCGGGTTTAAACCCATCGAAAAGGTAAGAAAAACGATCAGATGGTCACAGAACATTGTCTGGATATACAAACCATATATATTTATATATATATATATTTATTTATATTGTGCATATAGATATGTAGTAAATAAAACAAAATTTTTGGCACTCGATCCCTAGATTTGGCTACAGTTCGATTCAACGCACAAATTTACACAGAAATCGGCTTTTGTTTTTAAAGGTCCTCTAATCTAAAAAAATGAAACAATAAAACACAGAACTGATATGATTTTCCTTTCTTCTTAAGGTAGAAATGTTCTCAGATTTGCTGAAGTTTATCTCGACCCCTCGAAGTAAATTAAGAGAGCTACAAATTTGAGCAAAAATCTGAATAAAATAGAAGGTCAAAGGTTAAAGAAATTATATAATAATTCGGTTGTAGAAAAAACCTAAGAGGTGACATAGAACAAGAATGATGTAAGAGGAAAAAGACTGAAGATTTTCACTTCCATCTTTGTTGCATCCATCTCCTTTGCAACAACTGATGCAGGAAAATTCTGCTTTGCTTCTGTCGCAATGATCCAAGCCTAGACCTGTATTTTGACTAGGATCTCTCAAACTGCACGGGGCTAAAGCACATTTCTTTTCGATCTGATAACCTTCATCCTCTGAAAATACAAAGAATAAAAACCTTTACACAAAAAAATAACAATTTAAATAAAAAATATGACTATAGAAAACTAGAATATAATTTGTATTTCTTAGCGAGATAATCCCGTTTCTAACTGGATAAAGGTTTTATGGTGGAATATGTTGTTGCTATGGAGACGAATATTTTTGTAAAAAGAAACGATATGGAGAACAAAAACTGAAAATCGCCTTAGGACTCAATTCGTCGTTTTTATCCACAAGATTTCTATGTACAACCCCGATAGATAAGCCCTAGAACACAGGACTCCTCTCCGGCGATCGATGGTCCTTATGCGTTTCGCCAAAATGTTCTCTTCAATTAATGCTGTTTTAGACTACTCTACTAAGTTTGTTATAATAGAAAATACTTACTAGAGTTGGAGATAATAGTCATGCATCTGTCAAAAGCTTGGCTCGTGGGACAGGGCGCCAGGAATTCCTCAGTACATAATTTGTTGTCACTCACTAAACATTGATAACACTGTAGTTTATCCTCTACAGCTGTAAAAAATTCAATTTAATTATTTTACAAACAAAATTTTAGCTCTAATTTAAAATTTAATATAAATTAAATTGTTATAAATAATTTTAAATGTAAAAAACAATAGCATTGGTATAGTTTAGTATCGATTAACTAACTAATTAAGAACTAATCCCTCCAGGCTTGCAATTTTAATCAACATTACACGAAAAAAAAAAGAAAAATTTTAATAAGTTTCTGGAATTTTCTTAACAAAATACTATGTTATATACCACAAAAGATCCATTCTTATAAATGACAGCGTTAAAGAAAAACTAGAAGCAATTATCGACATAACTGACGTCCAAGAATTACCTTAGCGTAGTTTGTAGCCTGAAATACATAAAATCAATAAATCCTCAACAACATATCCCTGCAGAATCGTAATAAGCTGTTTTTTCTATAAATAAATGATAGCCAATATCAGATTTTGAGACATATTCCACTAGAATGCCAACAAATTAGCTATGGTGTTGTACGGCTCTATTCATTCAAGATCTTAAGACATTCTAGATCACTCTTTTTCTATACCTAAAAGCAAAGCAAAAGATACTTGAAAAATATTCTCTAAGAGGAATCGGGATTAGTTTTCCAATAACTTCCATTAGGAACCATTTCCAGAACTGGAATTGATTTCCATTAAGTTCTAGAAAGCTCTCTCTCTCTGTTGACATTTGGATGTTGCAAGGATTTGAGTCTTACAATGGATGCTTTATACCTTTCATCGAATCTCTTCACCTTAAAGAATTATCAAGAAGATAGTTTTCACGCTCGTAAATTGGCAGATATTTTCTCTTTCAGGAAACATAATGGATAAACAGGAGTATAAAAGTAGATGAGACATTATTACGTCACTTATGTGCAATGGCTAATTTATGTTTTTTTTTTTTAATTCTTTGTATAACAAAATGTGTTCTTTGCATATCAAATTTTATTATTAAGAAGAAGAAATTGTTTAACATTTTCTCCCCCTCTCGCTAATAAATGAACTTCTTTGGTAATTTGAGCCAGCCATTGTTGAAAAAGTAATTTCGCTTTATGTTATTTCCAAACGATAGCCTTTATCACATATTTAAACTTTACACATTTTCCTTGTTAAAAATTTCAAGCAACTTTATTTTCAAAACTTAATAAGACTAATTAAATGAAATTAAGATACGACGAAGCACTTAATCTTCAGAAAAAAACACAGAAAAAATAATTCTAGGAAAGGATAATTTCGTACTTATTAAAGTACATTTGATTATCTACCTTAATTTCATTTCTATGGCAATAATTCTACTGTAAATGTCAGTATTACTTGGCACATAATTAGATAAAACAGGCGAATGTTTCAACAATGCTCATAATTAACATAGCGGGCGTCCTGTTTAGATTTGTAACGCTGTATAATCTTTGTCAGTTTATCGTAAAATATACATAGCTTGTTATAATTAATAGGAATGAATTACCACCCCCTGATACAAAGATTAAAGGATTAATTAAGATTCTATTAAAAGTTCTAACTTTACTGAGGAATGCAACATTCTACTAAGCATATATTATCTAAATGCTATCGTGCAATAAGTTTTTATGGTTTTTTTTAATAGAAAAATTAAATTTTTTCTTCAATTGTACCGAGCTATTCTAACTTTTATGGCCGCCATAACAGTTTTGTTCTTGGAAACTATTTCTTTTCTATCCTATAATCGCTTTAAATTCCTTTGTTTTCCTCATTTTTAAACAATCGATTGAAGAAAGTTAAATTTAACTTAACCTTTAGTTTAAATCCAAACTGTTGACTTGTATTCTATTCTATTACTCGAATATCAATAGATTTTAAATGTAATATTTAAAAAAATAATAAATCAATTTTTAATGCTCTTAAATCCGCATTTGGGTATTAAGAAGCGATTAAAAAAACGAAGAAAATTTGCTATAAAATGAATTTAATGAACCCAAACAATAGGAAAAATGATAAAAGGTGACTGAAACGATATTTAAAAATTACATTGTCGAGTAAATTTGCTTAAAAGACAAACACAAAATCAATTTTTCAATCCATAGTTAACGTATCAGAATTGAATTGTTGCCAAATTTCGTTGTATAACGAAAATTCAGTCGATTTAAATCTTTTAAAAAGACATCTGCTGTATTTAATGAGGAGGACAAAGTATATCTGACAATGTATATATATATATATATATTTTTCAAAAAGTGTGGTCAATATTTGAAAAAAAATGCGATAACTTTACCGAATTTCTTTCAAACAAACCGCTCTACAACCGAGAAAAAAAGTGAAGACATTAGAGAAAATTTTCAAATTGCTTAGAGATCGACTTAGAAAATTTCGATAATTAATGATGCATGACAATTTTAAATTATGAATATTAATCGATGAAATAAAGAAATATATCACTATTAAATACCAAAAGACATTAACTTCTCTTCAATAATTTATGGATATTTATAAGATTATGTCGTATAAATTATTAAAATAATTAATAATTAATGTATTTTTATTCTTTTTCGAATATTAGTTACTATGAAGATAATTGAAAATTTATGTATTTCTCCTTTAAATAAATCTCTTTTAATTTATTCAACGAGATAAAAATACTTTCCTAAAGGATAAAAATTTTCACTTTTAATTGTATATTCATTAAATATATATTTAATAAAGTAGAAATTACATAAAAGTTTTAATAATAAGTTTAATAAAGGATGTAAAAAAATTTTTAATTACAAAATTTTATGCTTAGAAAAGTGTAGTAAACTCCTATCTGATTCTGAAGAAATTAAATCTGATAAAATATGTAGAGTGCTTAGAGAAATTTTCTTAAGTAATTTTTAAGATAACATCGCTCTGGTTTTACTTTGCTCATATTTTCAAATCAACATCAGCATCAGAAATTAAAATCGATCAACATAAATATCATTCTAAGTGTACCTCACGCATCTCTCTCTTTTAATTAGCCATAACTCAGCATTTAAATAATAAAAAAAAAAAAAAAGATATCTCCTAACTAAAACTATTGAGTGTGTTGAGTTGATTCTGCTCTCTTTCCAGCAATCATTACCATTGAGATAATTCAATTAACTCTGGACTTGTGCCAAATATTTGATTAGCTTAGAAATTACTTAATTATTTTATATAAGATTATATGGAGTAATTAATAATGAGATAATTATATAAATTTTATTATAATACTTTATTGAAGTAAAGAGTCAGGTTATTTATGTACAAAATGGAGAATTAAGTAAAAATCGATAAATCATGCTGTGTCAGATTATCAAGCAGAAAAAAAATACTAAAATTACAAATATTTTATAAATATTCTGACGTGAATATCTTCAATTTATATAGTATTATATTAATAATATATTTTTCTATATTAAAATTTATTGTTAGATGTCAAAATCTATCTAGATTTGTATCAAAAAATAGAAAAATAGGTTAATTTTTACATTTATATTCTAGAGTAAAAAATTGATTAGTTTTGTTTTTTTTTTTGAATTTGAATTTTAAAATATTCATCAATTTCAATTGTTCTAGACAGAAATATATTTCTTTTATTTTCTACAATTACAGATAATGAAATGGATTAATTTTCCATATATTTATTATTCACCATATATCTTCCGCATTCGCGAATTAAATAATATCCAGGAATTCAGATAAATGTAATTTTCTAGAATTTATTCATTTCTATTCTTTATGTAGATTAAGAAACGCTATATCTAGAATTAATGAAAAGAGTTAATTTTTTTTTATTCATTCATTTATTTATTTACACAATAGAAGTGATGCCACAAGGCAAGGAAAATCTTCCCTCAAGAAAATTATCGATTAAAAATTAAAAATAACAATAAACTGAATAAATTTCTAATGTTCTAGAGAAAACAAAATATATGTTCTAAAATTTAATTACAATTATAGATAATGAAATGGCTTCATTTTTTTTGTGAATTTGTCGTTCATTATATTTATTCTGCATTCCAGAATATAAAAGATATTCTGGAATTCAGATAATGTAATAATTATCTAGAATTTATCCATTTCTCTGTTTTAAATAAATACTTTACTTTATCTAGTTTGAAGTTAAAAAAAAAATAAAAATTCGTATATAGAATAAAAGAAATAAATTAAATTTTAAATTTACGTTCTAGAAAATGAAAGAGATTATTTTTATATTTGAATTTGAAAAAATAATCAATTTCTATTATTCTAGATAAAATAATTTTTCTTTTATTTTCTTTCAATAATGATAAGAATATAAGTTAAATAATATAATAAAATGACAGTTTTCTGTATATGTCAATATCTTATTTTGCATTCCAGAATATCTGTAATTTTCTAGAATTTATCCACTTTGAATTAATTCATTTCTTTACTTACATTTTTTCAAGTATATAAAAATATATACTTGAAAAAATGAATTAATGAATTTTTATTATTCTAGAGAGAAATTTTGTATTCTAGAATTCAGAATAAACATAATTATCCTTAGCTTATCCGATTTTCTGAATTTAAATTAAATTTATTTATTTATTTAGATTAAAATATTGATTCTAGAATTAAAAAAAATAAACGAGTTAATTTTTATATTTAAATTCTTGATTATAAAACGGATTAATTTTTATGTTTATAAATTATAAAAAAAAATTNTTAATCGATGAAATAAAGAAATATATCACTATTAAATACCAAAAGACATTAACTTCTCTTCAATAATTTATGGATATTTATAAGATTATGTCGTATAAATTATTAAAATAATTAATAATTAATGTATTTTTATTCTTTTTCGAATATTAGTTACTATGAAGATAATTGAAAATTTATGTATTTCTCCTTTAAATAAATCTCTTTTAATTTATTCAACGAGATAAAAATACTTTCCTAAAGGATAAAAATTTTCACTTTTAATTGTATATTCATTAAATATATATTTAATAAAGTAGAAATTACATAAAAGTTTTAATAATAAGTTTAATAAAGGATGTAAAAAAATTTTTAATTACAAAATTTTATGCTTAGAAAAGTGTAGTAAACTCCTATCTGATTCTGAAGAAATTAAATCTGATAAAATATGTAGAGTGCTTAGAGAAATTTTCTTAAGTAATTTTTAAGATAACATCGCTCTGGTTTTACTTTGCTCATATTTTCAAATCAACATCAGCATCAGAAATTAAAATCGATCAACATAAATATCATTCTAAGTGTACCTCACGCATCTCTCTCTTTTAATTAGCCATAACTCAGCATTTAAATAATAAAAAAAAAAAAGATATCTCCTAACTAAAACTATTGAGTGTGTTGAGTTGATTCTGCTCTCTTTCCAGCAATCATTACCATTGAGATAATTCAATTAACTCTGGACTTGTGCCAAATATTTGATTAGCTTAGAAATTACTTAATTATTTTATATAAGATTATATGGAGTAATTAATAATGAGATAATTATATAAATTTTATTATAATACTTTATTGAAGTAAAGAGTCAGGTTATTTATGTACAAAATGGAGAATTAAGTAAAAATCGATAATTCATGCTGTGTCAGATTATCAAGCAGAAAAAAAATACTAAAATTACAAATATTTTATAAATATTCTGACGTGAATATCTTCAATTTATATAGTATTATATTAATAATATATTTTTCTATATTAAAATTTATTGTTAGATGTCAAAATCTATCTAGATTTGTATCAAAAAATAGAAAAATAGGTTAATTTTTACATTTATATTCTAGAGTAAAAAATTGATTAGTTTTGTTTTTTTTTTTGAATTTGAATTTTAAAATATTCATCAATTTCAATTGTTCTAGACAGAAATATATTTCTTTTATTTTCTACAATTACAGATAATGAAATGGATTAATTTTCCATATATTTATTATTCACCATATATCTTCCGCATTCGCGAATTAAATAATATCCAGGAATTCAGATAAATGTAATTTTCTAGAATTTATTCATTTCTATTCTTTATGTAGATTAAGAAACGCTATATCTAGAATTAATGAAAAGAGTTAATTTTTTTTTATTCATTCATTTATTTATTTACACAATAGAAGTGATGCCACAAGGCAAGGAAAATCTTCCCTCAAGAAAATTATCGATTAAAAATTAAAAATAACAATAAACTGAATAAATTTCTAATGTTCTAGAGAAAACAAAATATATGTTCTAAAATTTAATTACAATTATAGATAATGAAATGGCTTCATTTTTTTTGTGAATTTGTCGTTCATTATATTTATTCTGCATTCCAGAATATAAAAGATATTCTGGAATTCAGATAATGTAATAATTATCTAGAATTTATCCATTTCTCTGTTTTAAATAAATACTTTACTTTATCTAGTTTGAAGTTAAAAAAAAAAATAAAAATTCGTATATAGAATAAAAGAAATAAATTAAATTTTAAATTTACGTTCTAGAAAATGAAAGAGNAAAATTTTTATAAAAAATACATTTTAATTTTCTGAATAAAACCACAGATAGACAAACAGACGAACAGTGAATTTAAAAAAAATTACGTTTTAAGTCAACAAAACAAGGAAAAATTTCCTTAAAATGCTTTATAATTATGTAAGATTGTATCCCAATTAATTAAACGAATCTAAAATGGATTTAACTAACAAGAATGTAAAATTCAGCCTTTACTTAAAACGAAATGGCATAATTATCATCATCTAAATACTATTATCTTAATAATATCACTATAATTATAATCATTTATCAAAAATAGTTAAATGAAGTATAGGAGAAGAGGAGTGTGTATGTGTTCATTTTCTCATGAGCATTCATTCAAACGCTCGTCTCTTCTCCAAGAAAAATGAAGCTGTAATAATCTGCTAAATATATTCTCCAGATAATCATTCTAGTGCTAATTACACATCAAATAAGCAAATTTAAGCATTTGCTAATGAAGAGATATGAATTTCAAGATTTCAAATTAAGTCACGTTCCTCATTGATTTCCATTAGAAAAATATCGACGAAAAATAAATATCAAAAGCAATTAAAGGGATGAAGAATCACTCAATTCCCTTTCATATTCCATAACTAATGCATACGAGTCAAGAACTTCAACTTCATGTTTATTAATTCTATTTGCTTAATTTGTATTTTTAAATATAATCAACTGTTTAATTGGATTCGTAAAAAGAGAGAGAGAAAAAAATCCTTTTATCTCCTTTGAAAATTTAAAATACTAATTACATGTTTTATTTATTAGATAAGCTTAAGTAATTGCATTTTTGAGTGGGGGAAAGAGAGTTGAACATGTTCGATATGCCTAATTAAGCTGGGGATTTTAACGTTGTTTCTCATAAATATGTGGTCAAAAAATTATAAATTAAATTCATTTCACATAGAAAAAGGATGATAAAATTTGGAGATTTATAGAATTTTAAATGTCTTCTTTAATTAAACATTTTCTGAATTCTTTTAAGTTCATATACAGCAGCTTACAGGGTGTTAAGAATTTTAAACTGTGCCATCTTCCAGTTATGAAAACGTTTCGAGGATGTAGTTGAGAGCATTCTGAAGAGTTTTAAATTAAAAATCACATTGCACGACTTTCATAAATGTGAGAAATTTCAAAAAAATCTCACTCTCTCCCCTTCTTCCTTTCCACCTATCATAAGGTTAATGTAGAAAACATTGCGTGTTTTAATGTAAAAAAGTTATTTATTTAGCAACTTTTAATTAATTATAAACTTCGTCCAAGGCATAATTTTATGTCTTAAGATGCCAAAATTTAGTTATAAATATCGAACTTAGGTTTTGTTTCAATCGATAACTATAAAAATGCAAATGTAAAACTTTAAACATTCTCGGGAATTTAAGCAAGAATTCTAATTTGTAACATTATAAATCCTTATAAGAATTTAATATTTTTTTAAATATAAGAATATATACACTATCTAGACTTAAAATATATATATATTTATACGTAATAAAAGATTGGGAAAGGTTTACAACATGTTTTACGACTAAGAAATAGTTATGATACAGCTCTGGATAACAATTTATAACATCTGTTTATTAAAATAAGAAAATAAAATACGTTGCAACGTTAAGAGATTTAATTAAACATATCAATAACATTGGAAGATTTATTAAAACAAGGAAGTTAATACTAAATCAGTTAGTTAAATGATGAAATTTTTACAAATTTCATTGTTAGAAAGTCGACTTGCTTAAATAAAGAATTAAACTGTTTACTCGAAAGACATTATGTGAATGGCAGTGTCATATACACGAGGATGTAGTCTGCTTTCTGTCAAGATTCAATAGTACGTGACTCAAATAAAATTCAACTCATGCACAACCAAGTGTTGTTAAATCTTGCGAAGAACCCTTCAAAACGTTGAAGTAATCCCAATTGTGCCAAGCAACTTTAATTAAAATTTTGAAGTATATAAGTTACTTGGCTTGTAAAAGATTGTTTTTTGATGAACAGATAAATCCGCAAGCCCGTTAATGGCACTCGAATTAGATTGGCATAGGCGTAACTGTAATATTGGAATAATCAATTATTCGGATGAATAATCTCGATAATAACGCCGCGAATATCTAAATGGACGGTTTCAATCTTATAGTTTTATTTATTCACGACGGATATTAACAAAATTGTGAGAGGTAATAAATTTCGCTAATTCGACTTGTCGAGTTCTTTACACGAGTAGCAATGGACGGTACATTATTTGTTTAGACACTCCCGGTTGTCACACGCGACTAACTAGGACACAAAAGAATATAATCCATGAGTCATCGTCCGTCTCCACAGACGACAGTGCTTACTTCTCGTACGTCGCCCCGAGCTAATAATTCTCTACCCATTAATCTATAGACAAGGCGCATGCTCGTCACGTCCCTTAGGAAGACTGTAGAGAGGGGATTACCGAAGTTTCAACAGCAATAGTCAGAGACACGGGCGTTGATTTCCCGTAGGGTACATCAGGTTTGAGATTCTCTCTCTAGATATATAAAATTTATATATCGAAACTTCTTTCGTTGTACTTTTTGTGAGAAAATTCCACCAATCTTAACATGTCATACGTTTGTATTTTTATATTAGAACAATACCTCATTATTTATTATTACTGTTATATTAAGTTAAAATACCATCATATGTTTTCGATNGATAGAATTAGAAATACTCTATTTTTGTAATAAATTCTTTGAGACTTGATAACATCAACATGATGATAGATCTCCTCTTTCTTCCTAAATATATCTTTTTTTTTATCTGTTCATATTCTTGTCTGTTGTTGATAAACTCCTCCACTCTACTTTAAAAGAAAAAATATATATTTTTTTAAAATCTACTTGTTAGAGTTTACCTTTATAAAACCTACAAAAATCAATTTAACTTCTACAATTCTTCTTATATTCGTACGTAAATAGTAATTTAAACAATATTTTTCATTATTTATTTATAAAATACATTCATAAATAATTTTTAGTTGTAATAAATAATCAAAATTTCGGTAGTTAAATAATAATAATAATATTCATTTTTATATATTAAAGTGCATTATTCGCTTATAAAAACGACAATTTTAATGGTACTTTATGAAGTAATTCGAAGCTACAAATCAAAGGATATTCCTAAAAAATTAATAATAATATCTTAAGAAGTAATGCTTATCAAATTATCTACTAAATTATTTAATGTATATATCAATTTAATTAATATATTACGTAATTTTCCTTAAGAGCATAACCACATTTACCGTATGAAATTTAAGTTATAGTAGACTTATATTATTTATAATGAGATAAATAACCGATGTGGAGGAATTCATAATCTAAAACAGATATAATTTTAGATATAAGACAGCAATAACATGAGATAAGACTGAAACTAAATGACTTTCCAACGTTAATTCTCCAATAATACCTATCTTTATGTATGAATATTTTTTTGTTGTTGTTATTGTTGAAAACGAGATATTTTCTCTTGTTTTTTCCAAAAACCCATTAGTTATATGATAATCCTAGCTCAATATTTGGTTCAAGATACGATATCAAGCGATAAGAATGATGAAAGGTATCTTTATCTCCTTTATCCTATTTCCGTCTTCCATCCGGATGTAATTAATGTGGTAGTAAACAAATTTGATCAATTGGATTCTAGTGTTTTACCCCCATCAAGAAATTTAATTCTGAAGTACTCAGTTATAAAAGGAAAAAACAAATAAAGGTTTTATTTTATTTTATTTTATTTTTTGTGCTAGTGAGACAGCTCCTAGTTATAAATCATTCGTCAATCCTCCCTTTCACCCGGTCTTTCGAGATTTAGAGGTAATCCTAACCGTTTCATGCACTCAACAATAGGTATTGTCGATGTTTGATAGCTGTACAATAACTTTACTCTTCACTTTTTTGATTATATAAGTTTGTTTTTTTAGTTTCTTTTGTGAATTTTTTACTTCAAAATAATCTATTTTTTTCCTAGAAAAATCGCCTCTCTATATAAAACTTTAACATTTTTATATCAAAAAAGAATCAAATTATAAATCATGATCGTGTTTTTGTGGTTTATTGAAGAATCTTCACTCAAAAATTCCCCCAAAAAACCTTAAAGAAGTTCAAAAATTCTTTACAGACTTAACTGAAGTTTTCTCCTGTATTTTTGACGAATACTTTACAGAAAAATAATATAAATTATTTTAAAAATTTAAACAATAATACAAGAAAAATATTTTTAAATTCGTNAGAATATTTTGTACATCTTTTTGATGTCCCTTCCTAGGGAAGAAGTACGAGGGTATATAAATCTGTTTACAATTTAAGCCGTTTCTTACGTAAAACATCATAAGAAATGCTAGTTTTGGTAAAAGAAAGTCGAGAGAATTATTTTAAAAATTTAAATATTTAAACTAGAAAAATATTTTTAAATTCGTTTAACAGTTTGATACAATAAACTGTACTACTTATAAGTCATCAGTGGATATAATTTACTTCAATACATTTCTAAATGTAGTTAGTCTTGTTTCATTTTTTTCGTTACAAGCCAAAATATGATTGAGGTTTAACTCCAGAAAATGGCCTCTCTCTCCTTCTCTTTCTATATATTTTTTTTCCTCCTACAACAGTAATCAATAATAAGATAAATGAATGTGGAAAGAGAAATGCTCTCTTGATAGTAAACCACTCCAAATCTTTTACGAGCCTTTCATAATTTTTATAAAATTCCATTTTAGAAATTACACTCTCGAATATCCAATTTTTATAAATTTACAGGAGACTTTACATATTAATAAATTTTCTATAAAGAAAAATTGATTTCTTCTAGATAAATTTTTTAAAGATTCTTCCTCCATGTTAGATTAGTTTTAAGGTAGTAAACTGGAAACGAATCATAAGAAAATAATCATTCTTACAAAAGTAAAATGGCCAATCTCATAAACAAGTTTGTAAGAATGGGAAGAGAAGTAAACTTTAAATATAATGCTAGAAAAAAAAATATAATTTTAGAAACTTTAAATCACATTTACGAGATAAAGGAAAGCATTTTTCTAGTAGAAGGATAAGAAAAATCAAATGAAGATTGTACAGAAATCTTCTATGTTTTCTCTTCTACTTAAATTGTTATAAATTCGTTTTCCATTTAGGATGAAGTGTACAGCATAAAAAAAAAATAAACATCATAATAAAACTGTACCTAACAGACATACTTTTTACTTTATCTACTATTATATTAATATTATTTGACCAATAGAAAAGTGTAAGTTTGTAGAATCTGTTTTTCGAGTCCTGTACAGATAACTAAAGAATTTTCTACAGCTTATCTTAAATGTATGTGACCATCATTTCAAATATCTCGATGCTATAAAGATCGGTTTTTCCATTTTGGTATCCAATTTCGTTTCTATCATAACTGGCTACAGACCTGGATAAAAAGATAAATGCTTGGCCAGCACTAGACGTATGCTTCTTATTCTTTTATTTTATTTTATTTTTTTATTTTTATACTGGAAAAAAATAATACATTCTTAAAACTTTACAATAAATTTTATTATTCTTTAACTTAAAAATATGCTATCGGATTTATGAATAATTGCAATTATTTAGAGTGTAATTTTAGCTGGTGCAGGAAAGAATTATACGGTTGATCTGATGATATTTTCGCTTTTGTGAATGATGAAAACTATAATTATCATCAATTCGTATCAAAATTGCGTTATTAATACCCGTTTATTACGCTACAATGTTTTCAAACCGATACTTAAAACAATAATTAAATGATCAGTTTCGAATCCAAGGTCGCGTATGATGTATTAATTCTAATGAAACTAGCTTACATAAAGTACAGCAGAGTCTCGGTAATCCGACGTATATCGGACCAACGGGTGCCAGATTATTGAATTTTAAATTAAAAAAAAAAAATAGAACTACAATAGGGGAGAGTGGAGATAGTTGTGACAGGGGGAAGTAGTGACAAAGCTTATAACTTTTTGAGGCTGATAGTACTGAACACTCATTGCAACATTCTATGTATCCCGTTTATATTGCGTGTGAAGTTAGAGGACGAATACTGTACAGCATTGAAGTTACAGTAATTAATGTGTTTTTAGGGTCAAAAGTAAAACTTGATTGATAGTTTTAAGTAGGATTTGTTCAAGCAAATAATTGGTAAGTTATATTAATTTTATGTCTATGGACAACAGACCTTCAGGCGTTATTTAACAGAATGCTATGGTAGCAATGTGATGTTATTGTAGTTACATAGACAGAAGAAGAAAACGGCGGTTGGGGCTAGCTAGTTTTGACACGCAACATTGAGACACTGTCACAACTTACCCCGTTGATCTTACGTTTAACGTATAATCTTCAGAGAAGGTATTGTACTGTACATAGAGGAAAACGAGAGAACAAAAGCAGGCTTACAAGATAACGTAAAAGAGCTAAAAAAGTAGTCAGAAAGATGTATTTTACGGGACTCTTCAATGTCTATAGAATGCCTCTAATGTGTCATAAACGTCTCCTATCCTAGTGCTATTAGACTCAAAACAATAATCCTTATTATGAATGCCTTAATTGTCAATCTGAAACATATGAAGAGAATAAGGATGATTACGTTGCAGTCAAATATGCTAACGACTAGTCTAACCTTCATATTTTGATTTATAGATCTCATTCAGTTTCATTATTCTTAAATTTCATAGTTTACATTATTCTCAGTTTATTATTGACAAATTCTTATTTTACTGCAGTATTATGAAAACCAGTCGACCCCCTATAACGTGGGTTCCTATAACGTAGCGAAAAAATTGCGGCAGTATTCATATAAAGGGACTCGTAAAACGTCGTCGCCGACTCGTGTCGCCACAGGATTGGTCGAATCTGCACTTATAGTAGACGAGCAGCCGAACTACTTTCCGCCGTCCAGCGCCACGCTACGGAGAGTTTAGGCGGGTAAATTGAGTTTACTATCGTCTGTACAGTAATATATATAAATTACTGTATATATAAATTAGGTACTGTACATATAATTATATATTAATTTAATTTATTGTAACTTTATTATAATTATATATATACTTTCCGCCGTCCAGCGCCACGCTACGGAGAGTTTAGGCGAGTAAGTTGAGTTAACTATCGTCTGTACAGTATGTAAATTAGGTACCGTAAGTCTAATACAGCACTAATTTTATACATTTCTTGTGAAAGAAACATTTCTTATTCAACGGCCATAAAAATTATTTCTATTAATGATGTCTCCAAAGTTCAACGAAATTTTCGCAGAAAAATAACTTATCAGAAAACGCGGCCGCCGTTTGGTGCGCTGCTCCGCAACGAAAACAAGCGTAAGCAACGGCGTAGTCGAACGGTGCACACTCAATAAGTAATCCTACAATTTTTTGTTTATAGCATAGTTTATACTGATTATTCCCAAAAATTATACGTGTTTTGGAAATGTTGAGTCGAATTAGTCTAGAATCGATTAATTTTATCGAAGAAAACCTTTCAAACAGCCTTAGTCCGTAAACTTCACACGGGTCGGGCTGTGATTGGCTCATGTATTTAAGGATTCCTACAACGTAAAATTCTTATAAAGTGGAACGTATCTAAGCGTTATAGGGGGGTCTACTGTATATACATTATAACAAGAAAAACATTCTAAATAAATTCACAACAGGTATGCCACAACTTGTTACAACATGCCCAATGATTAGAGCATGCTGTGACAAGTGTGAAAATAATAAATTACTTGGAACTATTTAATATTTAAAGGTTTTATGCTTATATAATGAGGAAAACAATGAGGTATACAATGTATATGATTTTGTTTTAGAAGTGCAACTAGTATACACATTATATAGAAAATAGTAAAAAAAACTGTCACAACTAGCCCGCCCTCTCCTACATACAAGAACAAATCATTCTGTTTATTAATATAATGTAGCAAAACACAGTTAGGGTACTGTACAGAGTATAAAAAATATAAATAAACTACAAAATTTAACTTTAAAACTATAAAAAAAAACCTACAAAATTCGAATTACTGGACCTGTCGGGCTGGCGAGTGGCGGATTATAGACTCTATTGCAGCAGTTTCCAATCTTTTTGATTTGGCAACCCTTGGCAGCCCATTTACCTAAGTTTTATTTTCCATTTTCGCTGTTTTATTTCGTTAGTCAATATACAGCACTGTACAATTACATGCAAAAATGGTGTATTTTTTTAAGTCGAAAAGCGTTGGAGGAAGGACACAGATAAATATAACAAAGTATATTTATATTTTAATTTAAAACTAACCATCGAGTACCGTGACGCCGTCAAATCCGAATAATCTTACAGGACATCCTCCATTATTAGTTTTTTCTCGCGTATTCACAAACCATCAAGAGCGTATTCTTAGGGGTACGCATATCCCCGGTTGATAATAGCTGCTCTACTGTAATAAAAATATACAAGATGGATGCTCGGAAACAAAACTTTTAATCGGATTTTTTTAAAGCAAATCACGTTTTTCTGTATGATTTTAAAAATCCAACTTGCATTTCTCCATACCAAATTCTTTTTAAGTAATACTATCGAGTACATTCACGTATTTCTACATATATAAAGTTCCATAAGTTAAAAGGTATAAACTTTTTACAACGTTTTTAAATGATGTACGAAGACATAAAACACTTTTTTTAAATATAATCTTTGTAATAAATTCTTGCTTTTTAATCTTTAATCAATTTAATTTTTAAAAATTAATTTAAATATTATGAGAAGCGCATAATATATAGCCTACACATATAATTTATTAATTAATGTGCATTAATGCGTGTGCAAGTATTTTTCAAGCGTAAATTAATTAAAAATACTTTGCAGTATAGTAATTATGATAAATATTTTTAGTCACTGACGACATTGACGTGCGGAGAAAAATGATATTTTTCAAAAAATAATTATGCTATAAAAAAATAAAAATAAAATAAATAATTATAAATTTAATTATTTTCCTTCGATAATAATATACAAAACGTATATTAACAGTACACGTAATGAACGTAATTTATGCATTACACGTGTACAAACGTAATGTAAGTTATACGTAAAGAACGTATAATTTTACGTATAAAATACAATTTTAAGAGCACTTTAACGTTGAATTTACTATTTTTACAGTCTTAAATGCGGTTTAAATTATATAAATTTAGGCAAAAAAATATTATTTTCGAAGTGATATTTTCAAGATTGGTAGAAGTAAGTTGAAAGGGCGACCTCATTAGTACCATTCGATTATCTACTTCACATTTCCTACACCCACTCCAACTGATTAGGTCCTATTTATTCGTTTCGTTAGTAAATTATTAGATTTCCCTAGAAAATAATAGTAAAAAAAATCATGCGGGTCGTGCTAAACAACATTCTATTCCTTTCTTAAAAAATATTTCTGCTTTATTCGTAAAGAAATTACGATAAATTACTTGTGGTTATTGGATAAAGAATGAATGAATTGTTTTTTCTTCACCATATATTATCTTTAAATAGATTATGTGTCGCATCTGTATAAATTTCAAGTGAGTGGAAGAAACTCTGTCATAAAGAAGTTAAAAATTATGAAAGATATGGGGGGAAAAAAACTAAAAAATTCGGTTGTAATTATTATNCAAAGTTCAACGAAATTTTCGCAGAAAAATAACTTATCAGAAAACGCGGCCGCCGTTTGGTGCGCTGCTCCGCAACGAAAACAAGCGTAAGCAACGGCGTAGTCGAACGGTGCACACTCAATAAGTAATCCTACAATTTTTTGTTTATAGCATAGTTTATACTGATTATTCCCAAAAATTATACGTGTTTTGGAAATGTTGAGTCGAATTAGTCTAGAATCGATTAATTTTATCGAAGAAAACCTTTCAAACAGCCTTAGTCCGTAAACTTCACACGGGTCGGGCTGTGATTGGCTCATGTATTTAAGGATTCCTACAACGTAAAATTCTTATAAAGTGGAACGTATCTAAGCGTTATAGGGGGGTCTACTGTATATACATTATAACAAGAAAAACATTCTAAATAAATTCACAACAGGTATGCCACAACTTGTTACAACATGCCCAATGATTAGAGCATGCTGTGACAAGTGTGAAAATAATAAATTACTTGGAACTATTTAATATTTAAAGGTTTTATGCTTATATAATGAGGAAAACAATGAGGTATACAATGTATATGATTTTGTTTTAGAAGTGCAACTAGTATACACATTATATAGAAAATAGTAAAAAAAACTGTCACAACTAGCCCGCCCTCTCCTACATACAAGAACAAATCATTCTGTTTATTAATATAATGTAGCAAAACACAGTTAGGGTACTGTACAGAGTATAAAAAATATAAATAAACTACAAAATTTAACTTTAAAACTATAAAAAAAAACCTACAAAATTCGAATTACTGGACCTGTCGGGCTGGCGAGTGGCGGATTATAGACTCTATTGCAGCAGTTTCCAATCTTTTTGATTTGGCAACCCTTGGCAGCCCATTTACCTAAGTTTTATTTTCCATTTTCGCTGTTTTATTTCGTTAGTCAATATACAGCACTGTACAATTACATGCAAAAATGGTGTATTTTTTTAAGTCGAAAAGCGTTGGAGGAAGGACACAGATAAATATAACAAAGTATATTTATATTTTAATTTAAAACTAACCATCGAGTACCGTGACGCCGTCAAATCCGAATAATCTTACAGGACATCCTCCATTATTAGTTTTTTCTCGCGTATTCACAAACCATCAAGAGCGTATTCTTAGGGGTACGCATATCCCCGGTTGATAATAGCTGCTCTACTGTAATAAAAATATACAAGATGGATGCTCGGAAACAAAACTTTTAATCGGATTTTTTTAAAGCAAATCACGTTTTTCTGTATGATTTTAAAAATCCAACTTGCATTTCTCCATACCAAATTCTTTTTAAGTAATACTATCGAGTACATTCACGTATTTCTACATATATAAAGTTCCATAAGTTAAAAGGTATAAACTTTTTACAACGTTTTTAAATGATGTACGAAGACATAAAACACTTTTTTTAAATATAATCTTTGTAATAAATTCTTGCTTTTTAATCTTTAATCAATTTAATTTTTAAAAATTAATTTAAATATTATGAGAAGCGCATAATATATAGCCTACACATATAATTTATTAATTAATGTGCATTAATGCGTGTGCAAGTATTTTTCAAGCGTAAATTAATTAAAAATACTTTGCAGTATAGTAATTATGATAAATATTTTTAGTCACTGACGACATTGACGTGCGGAGAAAAATGATATTTTTCAAAACATAATTATGCTATAAAAAAATAAAAATAAAATAAATAATTATAAATTTAATTATTTTCCTTCGATAATAATATACAAAACGTATATTAACAGTACACGTAATGAACGTAATTTATGCATTACACGTGTACAAACGTAATGTAAGTTATACGTAAAGAACGTATAATTTTACGTATAAAATACAATTTTAAGAGCACTTTAACGTTGAATTTACTATTTTTACAGTCTTAAATGCGGTTTAAATTATATAAATTTAGGCAAAAAAATATTATTTTCGAAGTGATATTTTCAAGATTGGTAGAAGTAAGTTGAAAGGGCAACCTCATTAGTACCATTCGATTATCTACTTCACATTTCCTACACCCACTCCAACTGATTAGGTCCTATTTATTCGTTTCGTTAGTAAATTATTAGATTTCCCTAGAAAATAATAGTAAAAAAAATCATGCGGGTCGTGCTAAACAACATTCTATTCCTTTCTTAAAAAATATTTCTGCTTTATTCGTAAAGAAATTACGATAAATTACTTGTGGTTATTGGATAAAGAATGAATGAATTGTTTTTTCTTCACCATATATTATCTTTAAATAGATTATGTGTCGCATCTGTATAAATTTCAAGTGAGTGGAAGAAACTCTGTCATAAAGAAGTTAAAAATTATGAAAGATATGGGGGGAAAAAAACTAAAAAATTCGGTTGTAATTATTATAAAAATTAAAAATAAAATAAAATTAGTTACAAAAATATATTATTTTAAACGGAAACTATTATAAATATATAAAACATTTTATTAGTTAATTTATTTTAAATTAATTTATATTTATAACAATTGTTTATACATCAATTTTATTACTTTATAAAGTAATAAATGAAAGCTTTATTAAGCTGTAAAACATTAAAAACAATTAGAATTTGTTTTAAAAAATCAGTTTTATAAATTATAAATATATTTAAATTAAACATAGCATACAATCTAGAATATTATTGCCAAGTAGAAACAGGGCAAACACATGTAAAACATTCTTCGATATTAATCTCTTTTATTACTCTGTGCAAGATATTATTATAAACACTGTACATAGCTTTAATTTATAAATTTAAAACTAAATTTTATATAATAAAATTTTTAGAAAACAAAATATTTTTTAAAAATTTGAAGTAAAATAACAAGATAAATATTATCTGAGAAGGTGGCCTTATCATCTTACTACAGCTATTAAGGAGCAAAGTGCTGCAGAGGAAGAAAATACAACTACCACTACCTTGAGAGCATGGGGAATACAACACAAAAGGAGAATTATTGCTGCGATAAAATTACGTTCCTGATGAAATTTTTATATAAGTAAGTAATGAATCACGTTTAAAAATAAATCCATCTTATTATATATATACGTTTACAGGGATTAACATGGATAAGATAAAAAGGAATTCGTATTAAATACCACAAAATAATTTCAATTCTTCCTTCAT
Organism: Centruroides sculpturatus; assembly: GCF_000671375.1. Lineage (NCBI taxonomy): Eukaryota > Metazoa > Arthropoda > Arachnida > Scorpiones > Buthidae > Centruroides > Centruroides sculpturatus. Next base: position 765,976 of record NW_019384640.1, read on the forward strand.
TCGTTCGTTAAATTATGAAGAAATTCATAAATTATCCCTCCAATTATTAATTTTTTATGAAAAAATTTCATACTTAAAAATATGGCGATTAAAATTATTTTCTATTTCTTTTTAAAATTTACTAATTAAACTTGTTTCCATTTAATTACTGTTTATTATTCCGAATCGTTTCATTATTATTTACCGAAGATAGAATAATAATATGAAGTTTAAAATTAAAGTCATAAGAGGTAACGTGGATAGTAACATTGTAATATCAAATGCAGGCATTAGAAAATGACTATTCATTAGCACACACTCAGATATACAACAGATGTCTTCGTATTATCAGATTTATAAGGCAAGAATATACAAATTTAAATATAGTTGGGAGTAAACATCTCCTTCGTATAATACCCGTGTTTATTGTGCTATTGTTTACAGTGTTAAGTATTAAAAATTGGAATTATCCTCGGTTAGTTGAGAATTATATTAAATTTATCCTAACAATAACATTTTAATGTATCGACTACTAATATCATCTAAAATTCTATTAGCAAATTACATTTATCTGTTCATTTTATGCTGTTCTAAATTATATTCGAGATGCTTACTGCATTAGTAACATTATCTATAAATTAAGCATCATTATAATTAATTAGATGAAACAACTAATATATTTTTTCCCCGTTAAATTAAACAAAAAAATACATAGAATTTCTGTTTTTAATCTAAATAAATACAGTGGCTTATAACCTAATTAATTAGCTTACTGAATGATTTACAATATTTAATTTTTGATGGGAAGTTTTAATGATGTTTCTTCAGGATGTTGAGAAGATTTTTATGTTTGTAATGAAACGGTACACCCAATTTACTCGTCCATTTTTAATTTTTGATTAATTTACAGTACTTAAAATAAATCAAATCAAGCGTTGTAAGCATAAACATCCTCCCTCTGCATTATTTACGATAAATACATTAACAGAATCTTTAAAAAATCCAGTTTAAATCCTTTATAATATTCATAAATGTTAATTATTTACAAGATGGATCATTCTCGGATCAATTCTAATGATTTTCAATGCAGAGATATCTTTCGAATTAACTGTATTAAAATTTAATGACAGATTTAAGATTTTAATAATTAGAATCAAGATATTTAATGATTATAAAATGAATACACGTTTGTATCCGATAAAGGAGACATTTATTTTAAATATAAAGTCCCTCGTTATTCTAATGGCATTTTATTAGCGTTCATGATAACTAGATTTTAAATTAGATAAGGAAATGGGAGATTCTGATAAATGTACAGTACTCCAAGAGTACAAAGTATAATTCTTCCTTTGATCTTTCAGAAATTTCTGTGCGAATTTTCATGCAATTTTTACAATCGATTTCGCATTGGTTAATTTAATTCAGCATCGTGGGTGGTGAAAGCTATTTTAAAATATATTTTTAAACATTTTTAAGAAAAAAAATCGTGTAAAAAATCCGTCATGAGCGCACGTAATTTGTTTATAAATTCAAATACATGAATATTTAATGATTAAAATACTTTTAAAATTTTTCTAGAAGTTCTACTAAATACAAAACTAAAAAAAAAAAGGAAACAGATTTATTAATTTTCAAAATTTCTAGAGTTAATCTTGAAATCTGAAAACGACATAACGCTTTTAGTAATTGATTCATTAAACGAAACTAACATATTAATTGATTAATCTAGTATAACATAATTACGCCGCAATTATAGAATAATGTGTAGATGTAAAGTACGTGTACATTTTTAAAGTTTATATATATTTATAGGAAAAAAAAATTACATATATTCATCTTTTGATGTAACTTTATCCTCTATTAATGAAGAATCTACAACGAGAGCAGAACAGATTTATGAGGATTGTGGACGATCCCGCTCTAGAATTTTATGACCAAACGTGTACATTACACGTACACTTCCATTTATGTTCCCGAAAGTTAAAGCATATACGTCGTAGTTAAATAATATTCTCATACATAATTAATATATCTTTAATTTTACTTCATATAACCAATAAATTTTTCATCTTTTTAAAACTTTTCTACAAAATATTTATAATGAAACTGAAGTACTTATTATAAGCCACTTTGGCCATAAAAATTTAACGTTCCTTTATTGATTATATAATTAATATACACTCTTATCTATCTTTACGTGTTATTTTAAATTTTTGAATTTATTTCTACGTGATTTTAAATCGTAAAACTTTAAAAATTTAATAGCGTTTTTAAAATTAAATTTAAAATGTTACTTTCTAGAATTTCTTAAATTGATTTATTGGAATTTTAAATTCGCTTGTAACAATTTAGTAATTAAACTTAATTGGATCAAATTTAAATAGAATAATTTAATTAATTTTAAAAGTTGTATAATTTTATTTTTCGACGATTAAAGCTGTTAAGTATATATATATTGTGCATGATCTGTATAAAAGAATATCAGCACAGTTCATAGAGGACAGTTTTCTCTAGTGACTTGACCTAGTTTCTGGAATATCTCTCACTATCTCAATGTTAGTTGCAGTAAGACATTAAAATGCCGTGAAAAAAGATTATTAAAGAGACAATAGCAAATTCTAGAACGGAACTTTAGCATGTATTAATTGTCTCGAAATTAAAGGTAATTTTTCTTAACTCTTAATTATAATTAAATTACTGTTTTACTGATTTTATAGCTTAAGGTGATGGCACTTTTAACCTGTTTTTATAAATATTTAATAATAGCTGATAAAGAAAATTTATTCTAGATCTAACCATGATTAAATTGAGTAATACTCTATCACAGATATTTGGAAATAATCTATAATAAGGATTATATATGAGGATTAAAATAATTAAAATTATATAAAGTTTTAATAAATTAAGTAGCATTTTAAATGTCAAAACACTCAAAAGGGCTATAAACTCGCAGTATAACTTGCAGTTTCAATATAAATTATTCTAGAAATAACTCTGTAAATTAATTAATTACCAAACCAGTAGTTAAATATTTATTTAATTCTTTTTAACCTGATCAAACTAAACGTGCGATTAAAAATATAATATTATCGATATTTGATGAACTTAGCACTGTTAACGCAGGAAATGGTTCTAGAACTTTGGTAAACAAAGCCAAATTACATTTGAAATTTTATTTTAAGGAAGAGATTTGCGGTTCAATTCTCTCCACCAATTTAAATGAACCTAAAGAAGCATTTTCATCTTATTGTGATTACAGCACTTCCTGTAATTTTTACCACATCACCAATTTCGAATCGACTGGAGTGAGAGGAAACACTTTTCCATTTTCTTTATTTCTTCTTTATCCTCTATACATCTTCATTTATCTTCGTATCTGAATCAATTTGTAATCCTCCTATTGTGCTTCTAAACGTAGTCCACCCATCACGTCACCAATTTGTAGTAGGCGGAATGCAATGAAGATGTTCCAATTCTTCTTTATACATAGATAAACATTAAATTTTTTTCGCGTGTGCGCGAAAACAAACAATTTAGTGGAGTTATAATGTTTATTATTCAATAAATGTAAGAAATTATACTAATTTGATTTCAATTTTGGATAAATTCCAGCTAGTATGTAAGAAAAATTCAGGAAAATCGAATCTATAGAAAAACCCAGTCATTCAATATACTGCACGAAGAACTTATCATTTGGATTACTGGATCACCTTTCCTCCAGTTGCTATGACGACAGGTAAAAGATGCTGAGAGCAACGATTGAACGAGTGCAATCAAATGAAATATTCATACTTTCTCTCCCATTGTTATTTTCTCAAATATTACTGCATTGTTAAGAACTAGACTGCAGAAGGTATTGTACAATTCTCTTATTCAAGCTGGCAAATCGACGTTATCTAAAATGAATATTTTCTAAACGCAGACATGACAAAGGTCACAAGTAGAGAGATCGTGCAGCAAATTCGAAAGGGAGTTCAACAAACCTAGAGCACCATGCTAGGGTTTGATTTTAGAGTTATCACATTACATAAAGAAGACTTACCAATTACGGAGGTAGCAAATAAAACCAACCAACTTGCCACGTGTTTCATCATTGGTTGAAAATCCAGAGGAGTAAACGAAGAGACTGCAATACAGCAAGCCTTCCACATGTACTGCCAGCAAGGTTTCCGATCGATTCGTCTACATCTTCTGGCAAGTTGTTCTACCACTAGGTGGTGTAATGTTGTGTTCAATGCAAGGTATCGCCCACAGCTGTCAAAGGACGTCTGTTTGTGTTTCACTTTTATCTTCATCATCTTTTTCAATTGAACCTATCGACAAATACTCTTAACGCAATTACCACCACAGAATCAGAAAGGAAAATAAAATAAACGTGTAATAATAAAATTAATTTTTTTCTTCTTAAGAAAATTTATTGCTGAAGTTCTGAGTCGACCTATATTGCAACAAGTGTTCAATTTGTTTTCTACTACTTAATATGAAATTTACACTTGATATATGCCTCTTGCTGATATATACCAACCCATTTATAACGTAATTTTTTCATTTTAAATTAAAAATAATAACGTTTTAAGTGATTAAATGGCAACAAAGCATGGATTAAAACTTCGAAAAACTTTTCTACGCGTTTACAGTACGAAAACTAATCTTTATATTTTGTTTTTATGTGAACTTAGACAAAAGTTCATTCTTCCTGAAAAGCTTTATAGGACAGTCTTTAATAATTTAACCTTTTCATTACTGAATTTTAATTAAATTTTTAAAATTATTGTTCCGTTACGTTTGCCTTACCGCATACACTGTTAAGTAATATAAGGAAAAGTCAATTTCGTTAAATTAAAAACAAAGCATCCTCTTATTTAAGCTTTATACTGTGACAGAAACATGATAAATCTATCGAATGGATCTTCTTTTTTGTCTGTTAATAAGTAAACAACTACTTTTTTTTTTTAAATATTATCTCAACTGACCGTTCACCAGTCTAAATTTAATCTTACTCTAGTATTTCGAAATGTTAGTTACGAAGATGATCTGTCATGTGAAAGTGGAGTAAGTGTGTACTTAATGAAAAATCACTTTCCTACCGACTGATAATGATTGAAGGGATTAAAAAAAAGAACAGAATTTCCACTCCAGTTCGCTAAAATTTGTTTTTCTTTGGGATTATCCTTCCGGATTTTTTTTTCTAAATTTATAAGTATAAACACGTTATATATATATATAAAATTGCAATTTTTTAATCTTCTGGATGAAAAATTTGTTGACATTTATGGCAATACGAAACCGTAGAAAAAGAAAATTCATATATATTTTTTTTTGATATTATAAACGAATATTTTCTCAAATGAAATTTATTTATAAAGTTGTTTTTTATTTATTTATACGATGAAAATAAATAAAATATGTTTTTTTAAATATTAATACAACAGCAGTTTTTATACTTGGATGAGAATTATAAAAAAATCGATAAGTTGCGGTACTGTTATTGTAGCAGTGAACTTAGTCCATAGACTATTGTGAATTTTTACACTCTTCTGGATGCAGAGGGAAACCACAAAAAGCTTTACATTTGCCAAAATTAGTTTTACTTCATCGTTATGTACTTAGTTTACTGGAGATTAGTTTAATAAAAGAAATCTACGGACAATTTTCTGTAGATTTTATGCCTTGGATCTACAATTCCACGATTCCTGAGAAGAAAATAAGAGATGAATTAATATGAGCATGATGCAATGAATTATACAAATGCTACATAAATTCGGTGGATTTTATTCTTAGAACGAAATTATACTAAAAGCCAGAGAATGTGTAAATCTAATTAAGCTAGGAAAATAAGTAAATTAGAATTAAGTTAATATAAAAATTTCATCTAAATTACAAATCTAAATCATAATAAACAAGGTTTTTCTTGGTAAAACATAAGTGTTTTACTAATTTAAAAAGATTTTCCTTTATAATATTCACGGAATATTATAAAATTAGATTTAATACGATGCAAACAACATAATTCGCTTAATTTGTTGTAAGTTCTTCATAATATATTTTATTTTTATTTAAAAATAAATGAAATAAACGTAAACAGGCTTAGTAAGCCGTTTTAGAAGCAAATAATACGAATATAAATTACTATAATCATAGAATGTGCAATATTATATCCAGATTCATTCGTAGAGGCTTGCATATAGGCGTATTCAGAAGGGCATAGGGGAATGTGTCCTTTAATAAAAAAAAATCCAGCAACGAATTGCTTAACTTTCCCGGTAACATTTGGTGGCGCCATCTGTTATCATATTTTATTAAAATAAGTTTTTATATTTTTAACTATTATAAAGTGGCACAAAGCTTAATTTTGAGGATAGGGTGGGTTTTATAAAAAGTTGTAAATGCTAATAACGAGTAAAATCGTCATTAAGCCTGACCTTACTGAAGATACACACGCCCCAATTTATCTCCCCACTCCCTTGACTTTTAATCACCAAAATTTAATAGCATCAATCTCCCTAATAACCAAACCGCCCTGAAAAATTTCAGAAAATTTCGACAAAAAGCACAGGAGTTATTAAGCTTCAAACAGGGTAACTAAATCGTGCCCCACACACTAAAATCCATACATACAAAAATTACTCCCGAAATTTTTGCATTTCTCGAAGTTTCAAGGTCCCCTGAGTGCAAAAATGTAAAATTCTTGGAGGTCATTTTTTAATCGATCGGCATACTTTCCCTCTGTCATATATAACCGCCGAGAAAGTAAAAATTAAAATAAATATATAAAGAAAATTTGTGATCAATACTAAGCAGTAATTTATTCGTATGATTTTACAAGAGTTATAGTATACTATGCTGTCACTACATTCCCTAAAGGTGTGGCCAAGAAAAAATGGATTTCCTGTGCACAGTGCCTGCAAGCATCAATCCTCTGAAGAACGTCATAAAGGCAGGGCATAGCACACCAGGAACACTCACTCACTCTTTCGCCCTACAACCTGCTGAAATCACTTACCACATCCACACTTGACACCCTTCGCAATTTGTCTACCCATACAAACCTCTTTCACTTCTTCCGTAGATAAAGATAAAAAAATCAAACATTCTTTGTATGTATATAAGCCATTTTGATAGTAATTTTATTCACAAATCACTTATGATTGTGCGCAATTTTTTTAAAGATAAATCTAGCCTTATACACGTATATTTTTGGTTAAGAAGAACAGTGATTGCTATAACTTTAAAGGGCCCAAGTGAATCTGAATTAGGTGACCCGATGTACTGTACAGTGTTGACTTCAGACATTTTTCTTCGGGAAAGTTTTGGGGAAATATTTCCTTATAAAAGATTGCTTTGGGGTTTCCTTTCGTGGTGCCCCAGGCAATTGCCTTTCTGACGGTAAGATAACGTGCTACTGAAGAGAAGGCACATGTACAGTACAGTACCCTCGCCTCTCCCTGTATACGCTTGTAGAAAATATGACTAATTCTAGACATCAAATTTATTTTGATCAATTCTAATTTTTCTAATAAAAGCTTTAAAAAAATGAAGCGATAAAATTCTACTGAATAATTCAAAATATTGTATTAAGAAATATGAATTCGTTATTGCATATTAATGTAAAAGCTGATTTATCTACTGTATATTCATGTTTGAGTTAAACTGGATTATGTATCTGAATAACTTTCAAAGAATGGATTTTATTAAAGTAAAATATGGAAGGAAAAAAACCTGAAATTTGACTGTATTTACATTTTTATTTATAATATTTATTTTAAAAAAATAAGAACGTAAAAATTCAGAACGGTTTTAGAGGATATTTAAACATTAATTTTGATAACTAGTAAATAATTATGATAAATCTTAATTTAGATGTCTAAATCTGTATTAAGATCTATTGCTGCAATTATATTTGGGATAAAAATGCGTAAATAAATGTAGGAGGACTTAACAGAATGGTTATTTTAGATCAGTATCCATTAAAGTATCTAGAAAAATATTCCTAAAAGCAACAGAAAAGATATAATTTCCTATTTTTCCAATGAAAAAGTAAAGAACAGCAACAAATTCCCTTTTCAAATATATAGGGCATCGATAGAAAGTTCGAAGAAAAAATTTATTCCTGTTACTTAGATCATTGATAGAAAAGTAAGGAAAGAAAAAACTTTTCTATCTTTTATATAAAAAATTCTGATATAAAAAACAAAACTTTTTTCTTTAACTTTTCACATTGCATTTCGGCAACAATCATACAGTTCCGTAGCATTTTGGACTGTCTTCTTTTATTAAATCAATTTATCAATTCTAAATTCGCTAAGTAAAAGCGTGTTTTAAAAGAAGAAGCGGTGTATATTCTTATATTTTATGAAGAAATAAAAGCCGAAACAATGTTAACACGTGTCAATCGATATTAATCACGATTTAAATGACGAAATTATCGCTGCAACATAATTCAAAACGAGAGTTTATATAGTAGTGAAGGCAGAAATTCCATATTGTCTACACCAGTTTGTGTATATACGTTCTAGAATTCAAAATATAGAGTGTATTTTTTAACCTTAAAACTTTTTTTACTAACGAAAATATTTGAATTTATATACACGAATCATTCTAAAAAAATTCTAGCATTCAATCCTCGGTTCATCTCCAGAATCTATAATTTTGAACATATTAGCAATTCTGAAGTGACTGCTAGACTACAAAAGGAAGCAAGGACCTGTACTGAGAATACTTTTATCAATAAAAATAAGATATTAAAATTGTGCAGTGTAGTTGAGAATATAAATTTCAGAAAAATTATATCTAGAATGGATTGAATTTATTATGCGTGATATCAGAACAGGATTTAAACTTGTTGCCACCCTAAGCTGTAGCATATAAGAGAGCTTCCTTCTTCACTAAAAAATAATAAATAAAAAAGACCGAAGCCCTAAACTGCACCTTGTTTAGCTTATGTGTAAATCCCGCTTCGTGCAATCAAGATTTCACTGTTAAAGGTAGATCTAATCTGCAAAATTATCGATCATAGATGACGAATGAGAAACAATGTTCTGAAACATCTACTAAAAACACGATAATCATGAATGGAATTTGAATTCGAACTCTTACGAAGTAAACGGAATACGCTGACATTGCACTTTCTTCTAGATATATTCAGAAACTCGTCAAAAATTTGCAAATGGTGCCTAAATTTTAAAGATTATTTTAACTAAACGGGCAAATACTTATTATGACATCATCAAATGCCAGGCTACAATTTTTAATATATCTAATTTAGTAGTGGCATGCCCCTGTAACCATACTTTTCCTTTAACAATAGAGTCATAACACCTTTCAGGAGAAAATGTTTGAATTGAAATAACGTGATTTCCGGTGAAAATCATCAGTTCATATATATATATACGATTTCCATATTTGGTCTCGACTTTCATCTATCTAACTCCGTTATCGCGATTAAGGAAAGACAGACAAATAGCCGGACGGACAGACAGGGGGACAGTGGAAGGTCTACAATGTTTTCAAATTGCAACCCAATTAATTTATAAGGAATACACTTTATTAAAGAATTTATATCATTCTCTTTAAGAATTAGAATTATCAAAGATATTAAATATTTAATTTTAAAAAATATTTTTTAAAAAACTAGAATATTTCGTTCTATAAGAAGAGAATTTATTTTGNTAAATAAATATATAATTATATTATTGAATTTATATCGTATTGAATAAATGTAACCGTAACCTCGAGAAGAGATTGCATATTTCTATTTCTTTCCATTTCTTTACAGGTTTCTTTTTTTTTCCTTCAAATCTTCTAACCACTTTTTCTTCTCGTTTTGAACTTTCAAGTTGGGAATTCAACCACATTGATCCTAGAGGAGGCTACATTCCCCGCTATTCTTATAAAAACGACTTATAATATTAGATTTTTTAAAAAATGTTACAGCATAATCAGCGATTTATGATGTAAAATAGCATCATCGGTGGTTCTAAGAAAACGTAGAGGAACAGGAGAAAGCCAGGCTAAAAGCTCACTTTAGATTATAAAAGAGGAAAGAAGGTTAGAAGCAAATTTTAGAGTTGGAAAGAAATTTTAAAGCATGTAATAAAATAAACAATACTAATTACATTGTAGAAAGTTTTGCTCTTTCAATTCTTTAAGCCAACCCGAAAAATAAGGTTTAAAATGCCATTCTTCACCCCTATTGCCACCCGCTTAGATAGCCGCGCCTTATATTGCTAATGGATTTTTTTTTGTCCTACATACAAGGCATGTACAGTAAAACCTGTGTAAACCGAACTAGCAAAGTAATTTTTGTCCGTTTTGGCAAGTTTCCGTTTCAGACAGGTTTAACTACATTATTATTATAATAGAATTTTGTTCTTTAAATCACTTTATAAATATTTTTAATTAAAAATGCAGTTAAAATTACATACAAGCTTTAAAAATTAATATAAATTTTGAATATTTTTTCGTCGAAAAATTGTAATTCTCTTGCAAGATTGATTGCGTTACCTCGTATATATTTGTAAAAGAGTAAACTACATAACATCTACGGATATTTGCCAGTGACCGAGAATAAAAATTCTAGCAGAAAATACATTAAAGTGTCGACTTTATTCAGAATAAATATTTTAAATCCACAAACTTTTTTTTTTAAGTGTAAACGTTTTTCCAAGTTTAAACTTATAAATGTTTTAGGTATGTTTAGGTATTGACATAGTTTAAATTCATTCATTTATTTTTGTTTGAAAGAAAAATAATAATTTTTCATTTATTCGGAATTTAATTAATATACGTTAAAGTAAGTAAAATTTATGAAAAATTTCCTTTTTAAATCAATTTCCAAGAGCTCTTTTGACATTTTCGAAAGAATATGCTCAATTTTTATAACTTAAAATTGGATTAAAGTCAACTTCACACACTTTAAAAGTGTTTACAAGTAAATGGAATTAAAAATGTTGTGAATCAAATTACCACTCAGTAGCAACATGTAAAATAAATTTTAAAATTACCCTAAAAAAAAAAAATGTTCCATCAACCGAAATTTCTGTGAAAAAAAAAAAAAAAAAATATATATATATATATATATATATAAATTTAGTTGATTTCTACGGTTTTTTCGAATTAAATGCGCGGAAGATATTGAAAAGGAAATAACTATTTTTGTCGGATATTAAATAAATGAGAAAACTCAAGACAGTGAATGTAAAGAATAACGGATAGTAAATGGAAAGCGAGTTTTCCTAACTCTATTCAAAACTATTCAAGTTTAGATATCACAGCAAATGGTGCAATCAAGAAAGAAAAATATATGACCATTTTAACCCATTCAAACCGTAAAAAGAGATTTAAAAAACTATAGAAAACCATACTCGACTTGGAGTCATCAAATATCGATGATGATGAATCTTTCTTTCACCAATTCTTCTCGCTCTCGTACTGTTTTCTTTCAACAAAAGTCGTCGCCATTTTTTTTATGAGCAGAACTTCTATCGGATACTTAAAACAAACAAATGAGAGCAATTTAAGAAACAAGAAAAGATGCTGAAAAGATGCCTTTTAGTACTATTAAATATAATCCTATACTAATGTTGAATTTAAGTTCTGCCATTCCGTTTACCAAGTTCTTTATGGATACAAATTCGATTGAATAAGAGTTTTGAATTTTTAGACGTTTCTCAACCTATGGCTATCCATCACTGAAGTTTTTATAGTTACAATTTCACCAGTAAATATTACAATAAAATTCTCTTAAACTTACGAGATTAAAAGGAAAAAATAGAAAAAATAAATCCAATTATTTCTTCCATTTTTATTATTATTATTATTATTTTTTATCATCATCAAGTTTAACTCGCTGCGGAATATTCATTGTGCAGAATTAATTTAATTAATGAAAGTAATTACTAAATGTAATTTTAATAAATTAAATATAAACGAAATTATTACACAAATTCGATACGAGTAATTTTTAATGTATCATTAATTTTTAATATAAATTATTAATGATTATCAACAGAATTAAATAATATTCAAATTTTTCTTTAATAAACAATAAAACAATAACTGATTAAAAATCACAATTAAAATTATAATTTTCTACTCCTCCCAATTCAAATTTGAAAATTAGATTATTTAAAAATCTGTCAAATTTTGCAAACTTCTATTTTTCAAAATGAATTACATATTGAATTCTTTGTTTGTTGGATGTAAAGTTAATTAATTCTGATGGAAGCTAAAAGTCCTCATAAAATTCTAAAAAATTAAATACCAACTTACTTAATTTAATTAGAATTTTCCTTTCGAACTTTTTCAATAGTTTTTATCATACTCCTTGAATTTTATTTATATATATTTATTGAAAAACTTTCGATAATTTAAGATATTTTTTTCCCTCTCTTCTTTCTCTAGATCATGTAGACTTGATAAAAATCCTCTTTACCTCAAAATTAAAATTTAAGAACTTGAATAAATAAACTATTTAATTAAAATGTAATGAAATTCAAATAGATGAATCTTTAATTAAAATTAACAAATACAAAAAACATCAAATTTTCATTTGAAAAATTGATTTTTTTTTATTATTAAAGAAAATCCTGCATTTTCCTCAATAAAGGAGAGAGAATTCTGACATTTATAAATATTTTATTCAAAATTCTTGAAAAAATCAATCTGAATTCTCCATTATTTTTGAAAAATTCACATCTGAAGAAACTATTAGTTTATATACAAAAAAATTCAACGAGGAGCACTCATAAAAATATAAAGGGGGTAAGCTTTTAAAAACTAATATACATATCTTTTAAGAGGGTAAGTTTTCATTTAATTATTCCTTATCTCATGTAAAATTCTTAAATGTTTATTCCATTTTATGCATGAAAAAAATTGTTTGAGATTTTCATAATAAAAATACTGATGCAGATTTAAACGGGATAACACAACCGAAAAAATGAAAAAAATAAAAAAAAAATTTATTGGCACTCACTTTTTCAAGATAGAATGCAGAATGTATGCAGTTAAAATTTAACGATTTAAAATTTAAATTTTAAAAAAGTTTTTCTATTCAACCTATTTTTTACTCCGTTTAAACTCATATTTTATCTTACAAATAAGGCAAATATTAAATTAGTTTCCACATATTTTTTCAATTAGAAATACAGTAGACACTCGATTTAACAGAATAATTGGAGAAGTGTCCTCCGAAAACAGATTAATAACAAATTTTATAAAGTAGAGAATATACTAAAATGCTATTATAATGAATAAGTATGAATAAAATATTATAATGTATATTGCATTGAGTAATTTATTCTTGTTGAACTACCTTTTAGAGCAGGGGTGTCCAACCTTTTTGTTTCTCTGGGCCGCATTGGAAGAAGTCAAAGAGTTTTGGGCCACAAGTATATATAATATATACTTGTGGCCCAATATACAAGCATATTTAAGGATTAACATGTCTAGATTACAATAATAAGTATTAAAACTTTATCACGAAAGAGAATATTTTAAAAAATTACTTCTACAGACACTTTCAATTTTTACTTAGAAATAGATAAATTCATTTATTTGAAAAAAGCAAATATTTGAGTCTCTGATTAATAAAAAGCGACGAAACACCATTTTAAAGTGCATTTTTATTCGACTAATATATTTATAAATGATATGTAGCCCCAAAAGTAGCCAAAGCGCCAAATGATATTTTTTTACGTTAAACTAAAANCTAACAGGAAAAGTAACTTTCGTTATCATGGAATTATAACAAAACCTGCCAATTCAATATAAATGGAAAAAAAAATATTATATGGAATTCAACGAAAATGAAAATTTGCTTGATAATTCAACTACGCTTGTTGAAGAACAATAAAAACACTACACTCAACAAGCCACCAATAAAACTCAACTGCCTAACCTATAACCAAAGTCTCCTTTTAATTTGTTTTTTAAAAAAAAAACGCTTGACAAACTTGCCCCGCATGCCGAAGTTGCCCCGGTCTCCCCTATATTTTTTAAAATATAAATTGCTGTAATTATCGTAAATAATCATAAATATACTTAAGTAATTTATTTATTTATTATTGTTATGGGTATATTTATAAATTATTCAAATAAGTCAAAAATTCTAAATGTTTAAGCGTTGAAGAACATTGGTTTATATTGAAATCTCGCTATAGAATAATCCATAAATTACATAATTCTATTTTTATACTTGTAAACTAACATTTCACTCCTGCAACGCTCCGTATCTTCTTTGTCGCACATACAACCCCCAAAATTATGTAACGCATAGCAACTCCTTAGTACAATTGACTAGGGAGAGTAGAGGATCGCGGGCACAAGAATTTTACTCTGTATCACGAGACCCGCAAGAGAAAACTTATATCCTTTTACATCAATTGATATTCCAATCTGTTGGCTATCATATGGTATATGACATTTAAAAACCTGATCAGTTTATTAGTATAAAAGTAGACAATTATGCAGTGTCCGGTATTTCCCTGTGGCGTGGGGTAACAGTGGACAGTACCTGAGGCAACGCCAGACAGCTAGAAAGTGACCAAAATTCGCAAAGGGAATAAAAGAAATGACATATATTTTATTTGCATATATTCATTAGAAATTAAAATACAACGAATTTGGAACCAGACCGGAATCAGAACTACGGATCGAAAGTCACGTAATTTAAAAAATTACGTGACTTCCGGTCCGTAGTTATTGGGATCTCCGATCCTTAAGCTTTCCATATTTGACCTGAATTAGTGGTGTCATGCCCCTGTACACAACGCTTCTCCTGATAACAATCGAGTCATGCCGGTCATCTGAGTCCGTTCTCGAAAAAATTTTGAATTGGAATCAGATGACTAAAGGACCAAATCGAAAGTTAACGTATAGTTAATCGGGTCTTCCTAAGCTTTCCAAACCTTTTCTCAATTTTCATCTGTCTAACTCTGTTCTTGAAATTAACGAAGGACAAACAGACACACAGCCGACAGTGGGACAAATGTATAGGTCTGCAATTTGTAAATTGCAACCTAGTCACTACAATTTTATGCATGGTCGGGATTTTCTCACGACCGTGGAAATCTAAAATTCTAGACTACTAAGAGAAAAACTGAGTAAATATATCATAAAATTAACCCCGAGAAAATTCCAAACACTATAAAGCTGTCTGTAATCGCCCACGGATACCCTAAATTGCAATATTTGATTCAAACGTATAGATACGTTATCCTATCTACAGTTTAATATATGATAAACAAATAACACAGAACACATCATCATCCACATTTATAAAGATGTCTAAAAACTCCAATTGGTACTTGTACATAAGAGCATTTCCTAAAAGAGTATTTTCGGCTTCACGAAACTTGGACGAAAACTTGCCAAAATAACATATATCATTACTACGTAACTGATAAAAATCTAAGGCAATACGGAATGTTCATCCAATATTTTATTTTTTACAATATTTCATGTCCGGCTTCCCCCCGCGCGCTTCTAAGATTCCCCCAATCTTCCCTAAGGATTTGCTACGTAACACTTCAGAAACAAAAATGAATCATTCTGTTATCTAAGGGCTAATATCCTAACACTAAGTAACGTTTTTGTAAACACCACCACCCCTTGTAACGCATCGTAACGATTACTTGTATAACCATCCACTCCTATTGAGTTACGTAATTTATGGATAGCCCGTATAACAATATACCAAAATCTACAAATTTTGATCATGTAGACAGGCCCCATCTCAGGAGGAACCAACAGTTTACGAGGCCTCATAAATTTCTTGTATATTAAGAAGAAATCTTTTCATTCTTGTCAAATTTTATTATTTAAAACATATAATAGAATTTTAAAACACTGTTCTGTATTTTAAATATATCGAAAGCCTCAAAAAAATAAGCGTCACGGGCCTTTCTTGACTTATAAGAGGTCATACATATAGAATTTTGATAATTAAATATATAATTTAATATCCTTATTCTTCCAAAACGTAACAAGATGAGATTCAGTTAAGTATCATTACATCCCTTTATCATAGTACAATTAAATGGCAAAAATGGGTAAAATTAGAAGAAATTTAATTTCAATATATATCTATATTAACTGTCATATCCTTATCTGGCTATTACTATTTCAGTACTGATGTGAAATATGTGCGAATTTAAAATAGGATATATTTAGTTTAAAAAATTCAAAGAACAAGGTCAAGAAAAACTATTTAGGAAAGATTTATTGCCGAAATATTCTTTCCTTATAAATATATATTTCGGATCTTATTTAATTATACATTAATATATAAAAGGTTTATATTTATATAACATAAATAATAAGTAAATTTGAGATAAAACTCTACCTGTACAACTTATAAAAGGTATTAGAATGTATGAAAATACCTTATTAAATGATAAATTTATGATATCGTGTTATATAATTTTATAGACATAAATTCCTTTAAATGTTACACCGATAATTAGAAATTCATAATTTTGGGGACGTTCATATGTTAACTCCGGGAGCGTAACGCTGTTGATAGGGAAGAGGATGTTGCACGAAGACGTCATCACTACTTCACATCTTTATTTTTGTAGATGTTGTACTTTGGATAATTTAACAAAAGAACTGCAAAATCACGAGTTTGACCTTAAGAGGATTACAATATATTGTGCCTGATACCACGTTCTTCACTCACAACTAAAGGAATGTATTCATTTGAATACCGTGCCAGTCCGTTTATAGTGCACAAAAGCTTTTCTGCACAAAACTCGCCCTGATCAAGCCTTTTGTAGAGCCACAATAATACAACTGAAAGAAATGGCATCTTTCCTTTCTTGCTCTTCTTCGTGTTGTATTTTTGTCACAGGATAACAATGCGAGGGTGCCAATAGGACTAACAATTTTCTTACAGGACCACCGAAAGAGGTAGCTGGGATTTTTTCCCGCGCCGAGAAAAAATTAAGGACTCTACCTTATAAATTGATGTTACTTTTACTAACATAAAATATTTAAGACTGCTAATTATTGAAAGAGAAACATTCTACATATTTCACTGTTTTAAAAAAAAACCATAATGCCCACTTTAACCACCAGGCCCCATACTAAGATTTCAACAGCCCTGATTCCTTATGATACATATTGTCCAAGTATTCAGTCGGCATTTAGAAAGAGGACCTGCAAGTACTATTATTATACATAGAAAATATATATATATATATATATATAAAATCTATAATCAAACGCTTCAAAATGAGCATTTTGTAAAAGGAAGTGTGGAATTTATCATACTTCACAAGAAGCCTGACGAGCATTCCAAAATCAATAGCTCCCAATCAGTTGCAGCAACACCAAACAACATACTCCAACGGCTAGTACAGTACGTATTGTTGCAGTAAGACGAGAATTAATAGTAAAACTGAAAGATCTAACTGTTCGTGAGCGATTTGCCCCATTATGGGCTCGGTCAAACCCGCAATAGATATGGGGAAAAGGTCCTCTTAGTACCCACAGGACAGAAAGACTTAAAAATGAAAATAAAATACTGAAAGATGGATTAAATCTGGAATTCAGTAAGTTGTTAGATGAAGTAGATATAAAGGTAAACACAAGAAAAGCTAATAATTATTAGTATTCAGTGTAACCTAGTTTCTCGTCAATTTAAATGTAAATACGATATTCGGTGTATAACAGGTTGACAAGAATCTCTTGCCCGCAAGATCTACTGAGCATGTCGACAGATTGCCAATTATCAATATAAGCAGTCGGAATGATTGGATAACAAGAAAGTGGGTTGAGACCATTAGAACTTGATGTCTTACTTGTTTGCTGCGATTGATGTAAAAATAAAATATTGCAATATGAAATGATCAAGCTTCGAATTACTTGTATCTATTTTATTAATAAAGAGGAGATGTACTGATTATGATTATGTAATATCCTAGAGAGGCTTTTATAATAATGATACTTGATAACAGGAAAAAGAAAGGATAGAAATGAGCATTTTTTGATGTAATATATATGGAGGATGTCTTTTCTTTTATGTAATATTTTGAAAATTCTATTAATAGAATTTTAAAACACTGTTCTGTATTTTAAATATATCGAAAGCCTCAAAAAAATAAGCGTCACGGGCCTTTCTTGACTTATAAGAGGTCATACATATAGAATTTTGATAATTAAATATATAATTTAATATCCTTATTCTTCCAAAACGTAACAAGATGAGATTCAGTTAAGTATCATTACATCCCTTTATCATAGTACAATTAAATGGCAAAAATGGGTAAAATTAGAAGAAATTTAATTTCAATATATATCTATATTAACTGTCATATCCTTATCTGGCTATTACTATTTCAGTACTGATGTGAAATATGTGCGAATTTAAAATAGGATATATTTAGTTTAAAAAATTCAAAGAACAAGGTCAAGAAAAACTATTTAGGAAAGATTTATTGCCGAAATATTCTTTCCTTATAAATATATATTTCGGATCTTATTTAATTATACATTAATATATAAAAGGTTTATATTTATATAACATAAATAATAAGTAAATTTGAGATAAAACTCTACCTGTACAACTTATAAAAGGTATTAGAATGTATGAAAATACCTTATTAAATGATAAATTTATGATATCGTGTTATATAATTTTATAGACATAAATTCCTTTAAATGTTACACCGATAATTAGAAATTCATAATTTTGGGGACGTTCATATGTTAACTCCGGGAGCGTAACGCTGTTGATAGGGAAGAGGATGTTGCACAAAGACGTCATCACTACTTCACATCTTTATTTTTGTAGATGTTGTACTTTTGATAATTTAACAAAAGAACTGCAAAATCACGAGTTTGACCTTAAGAGGATTACAATATATTGTGCCTGATATCACGTTCTTCACTCNATGATAATGTTTACATTTTTTAGTGAATGAAACAAGAATTACATTTTTTCTGTTTTTTTTTATAAATTTATTTTTCTTAACTTAAAAAAAATAATAAATAAAATAAAAGTTTTTATTTGGCAATTTAAAAAGCAACTTTCTATCATGACCATTACTTCTAATGTATTAGAAACTTCACTTCTTTGTTGTCACTTCACTTTTTTTTTTTTTGGCTTTTTATTCATGACTTCCAAACTTAAAATGGAAGCAAATAAATATAAGAGAACACAAACATTCTGGAATTTGTCTGGTGAAATTGTGCAGATTCTGTTTTTTGTTGTTGTTGGACTTTCTGCATTTCTTTTTTTTTAATAAAATTAAATTCTTCTACTATATTAAAATATAATCATTTTTTTATGATAAAATCAACAATTATTAAAATAATAATATTTTTCTACCGAAATTATGCACGTTGGCCTACATAAATCATTGTAATTTATCAAAAAAACATAATGACAATATTTATAAAACATAAATTCCAATAGAAAGATGATAAAGTAATGTTCTGCAGTTTATCTCTTTTCACATCCTACAATTTTAATGAAGTTCTAAGCTGGGAAATATTAAACAGAGTGTTTTACTTCTTTCCAATGATTGTGAAGAGTAAATTGCTTTTTCCTATTGTTTGCTTCCATTGATTAAATTTAACATTAAGGGCCTCTTCTTTTAATGAAAAAACATTGGCCTATAACAATTATTTTTCTAAACGATCCAACTAAAGGATGTTTACAGAACCGAAAAAGTGAAATATAAACAAAGGTATAGGTTAAACTCAAAATACATTCACCCTCAATTTCTTTTTTAAAATTTATAACTTAAATATACAGATAAATTTTATTAAATGGTAAGAATATGAGGTTCTTAAAGTAAAATATACATAAATTTCATTATATATTCTATATGAATAGGAAGTTTGCTTGAATTCAATATCATCATTTTGAAAAATATAAGAAGAATTTATCATAATTTTCAAGAGGGTAATCAAATATTCAATTTTTTCCAAGATAATAAACAGTTGTCTGTTTTGATCTCTCTCTAGTGTATTCCACATATTGAATTTAAAGTAATAATATGCAAGACTAGGGACAATATCAGATATCAGATCTTCTAAAAGCGGTTATTTAACTACAAAAAAATTTTGAGGTTAAAAACTCGACATTCTGCTCCTTTATTATGCTACTATTTTTCTTCACGTAATGAAATGACTAGACTACTTTTTTTATCATAAAATCACATAGTTTCGTATCTTGGTGACCGATCTTTACTTACTCCAAGCTTTACTCGTAAAATCATAAAAAAAGAGCCGAACTTTTTCCATGTAAGTTACTATTATTTTATTTATTTTTTTATAAGAAAACTAACATTCGAAAATTATTATTTATTGAGCAGTTGCGAATGATACGTTTCTATATTTACTCAACTAATTTTTTTTTTCTTGTCAGATAAAATAAGGAGAATAAAAACTCTGGTATCACTACAGCACTTCACAGAACACTCCACAATTCATTTTGTGACGTCAGATTCCTTTCTTAACAAAATATCGTGACAAGTATCCGTGACATTTCAACTTTTTGCTTCCGTCAAATTATCTATTAAAGAAAAATAAAAAGAAACTTGGCTAAAGTCGACAGACTCTTCAACAAATTTAAAACTAGACAGAATATTTTTTTTTTTTTAGTTTTGTTGGAATGTTATATGCAGTATACAATATATATGGAGCCGAAGCTAACGAAATTCTGAATAATATATTCCATTTCCGTTCAACTCTACCAATATATTCACCTGTTTAATATGTTTTCGAAGAAGGGTTTTGATAAAAATATAGATATATGCGGACGAATTTATTCTCTCTGCGCTCTTAAATCATAAATAAAGTGCAATGGGAGTTATCAGATTAATTGAAAATATACCGAGGCGATAACATTATTCATCGTTACTTATATTAATAGCGAGAATAACAAGTACTGTGTCGTTATTCAAAGGTTGATGGCGTGTGTTTGTAGTGCAAGACGATGCTGTCGGTGAACTAAGTGTCCCTATTCGACTCTTCCAAATATCGACTACTCCAATGGAGTCCCCCCATTTATATCCCTGGTGATCTATCTCCTGGGATATGCTCCTTGTAATATCAACGCTAGATGATGGAAACAGGAAGATAAAATATGACATTTCTGAAGTTCGAACGGCAAGTAACTTCACGACTTTCACACCAAAAAATGCAATTTACTAAAATATAAACAAATAACTTTCTATACACGTTGATAATGACACAGAATTTCAAATTCGCAGATTTAATCCAAACATGAAAGACAAACTACAACGATTTAAAGTATGAGAATATATTTTTGTAAAGTATAAACATATATATATATAAATCCGGTGACAAAAATCTCACGTGACGTATCACGATATATCAGAACTGAAGAAAAGAAAGAAAAAAAATGTTTTCAGATTTTTGAATTTTCAAATCCACGAAAATGTATCGAACGAATTTCCAATAAAAATGAATTATCGATTTGAGGAAAAAACTACTGATTTTCTGCATGAGATAAAGGGAAAAAATCTTGAAAAAACTTTAAAATGCATACATCTTTTCTTAGATAGTGATATTTATAATATAATTATTTAAAATATAATAAAATTTATAGCCAGATGCTACCCATTTAAAACGAAATTTCGTTACAGCAAGTCCATGCAACTTAAACGATTGTATTAATTGTGCTTTGAGAAAACGGTTGAAGATGAAATAAAATTATTTAAATTCTTATAAAATCTTCGAAAAAATTAAATATTTTAATAAATAAATTGTATTATAAAAAGTTAGATTTAAAAATAATGATTATACATAGCAAAAGTGAACTAGCAATCGTTGTTAACTTTATTTATTTTATGAACTTTGTTAATGGTTTTTTCGTCTCGAATGTAATTCTATTCTTTCGTAGGAATGTTGAAGGATGAATTATCTAACAATAAAACAGAGAAATTCGAAAAAAGCAATTTGGTGTGGGAGGAAGAAAGGTTAACAATAGATCAGCGGCGTCATCTGGTATTGGTAAAAGACACTAAGTTTATCCATAAACGATAAATCATAATTTAATATCGATCATCAAACTTAATTTTTGAATTACTTTCTTGTCTCAGTTTTAAATAAATGACAGTTTAACAATTTTATTCTTTCAATTATCTTAGCGATCGTTTTGCATTCACTGCTTTAGACTAAAGTCAATATTTAGTCCCGTGAAATTTGCTTTGGAATGTTTGCACAGTTTAAACAATTTAATTGGATAACATCCGAATAGGTCCTCTCTAGATTTTACACAAACAAAATGAAAGCGGATTTACATCTTTAAAACCAATACTGCTTTAATTTCAGTTCAAAACTTTTAATAAATTTTCAAGTCGATATCTTGTTAAAAGTAATGAATTTATAAAACATTTTTAATGAATTCTTGTTATATTTTTATTTTTTTAACTTCGTAATTTTGTAAAAAAAGCCTATAAAAATTCGTATTATAATTATGCCACGATCTAAGTTTTCAATTATAAAGTGTCTGGCTTGTGAAAAATAACACGAATGCTGAGAAATGTTTCATTGTTTGGGTATAAAATTAATTTAAAAAATTAATTATCTAAAGTGAAGATATATCAATTCGAAATTTTAATCCAATAAAAAATTTTGGCTTATCTGTACAAAATAAATCAATTATCTAGTTGACAAAGAAGAGCCACTCCACGACATATCCAATACTCTTCTGGTTTATCAGAAGGAAGAAGCATGGCAATGACAAAATTAGTCGAGTGTCCTGTCGTTGATAAAATACCTTTCCTTTCACTAGTTTTGTATACTGGGCAGAGGTAACTTGGATATGGCTTTGTATCCGCTTTTCTCATTGGTTTTAACCAAACCTTGATAAAAAATATTTGTTTTAAATGAAAATAATATGTTCAAAAATATATAAAAATGAATAAATAATTACCACAGGCAAATCACTAAAGAGAACTTTCGGTTGAGATTCGCAAAGTTTCCAAGTTTGGTGATCCCAACTGGCACCATCAATGAATAAACCTCTTATATATACTCCTATAGGAAACAAAGAAAAATTACTGCTGGGATATGCTAATATACGGTTCGAAAGTTTCGACATATGTTAATATTTTATCTCAAGTTTCTGAAATAAAAAGCATTCCAAACTTTGACATATTCTCCATCACAAAAATAAACACTATATTTTTATATTAAAAAACTGTGGAATGAATTTTGGCACAAAGTATTTCAGGTTGTAAAATATATTCTACTTTAATACAAAAATAATTTAAATTTAAATATTGATGTCAACAATAAAGAAAATGGTAATGGATAATATTCCAAATTTTCTTCTAATTAATAATTTTTAAATGAATTGCAAACGAAAAATACTAACATTATCATCATCAATGGTTAATGACAGTCTATATTCTTCAATTTTTATGCAGTTGTTTAATTAATTATTAAAAATTTTAAAATAATAAAAATAACTTACCGTCTGTTGGCGGTTGAAAATAAGGTTTATCTGTTAATATTTCATAATCAAATGTAAGAAGATCGATGGGTATGGTATATTTTCGTGCATAATTCTGTTGTGCTCCCGTGAGAAATGCTTGAGTGAAATAGAAACCAGAAATCCAGAATACTGAAGGAGGTCCTCGTTCATACCATTTCTAAATAAAAAATATATAAAAATATATGTAAAATTGCATGTAAAAAATATAAAAATTTACATAAAAAAACTAACTTGGAAAAAATTCACTCTGTCAATAAAATCATTAATATAACTTCCCAATGGTTTTAACGTTGGATAAGATTTAACCATCCATAAATCCGGTATTTTTCCATTTAATATACTAAGAAAAACTTGCTCTAATGACATCGACATGATAACTATACCCTGAAATATATATACAAATACTATTTTAATAAACTGAAAATTAAAATATTTTATTTTATAAAATTATTTTCAATAAAATAATTGCTAATATGACTCTAAAATAATTCAACAATATAAAGATGTAAAAGCCTATTTTTTAGGAAAATATTTATAACTGTGCATCAAATATTCTTTAAGAAAAGAAATACGTGAAATCTTTTTATAAAGAATTTAAACCATTTTAAAGTGGATATCAATAAACTCTGTACTAACTTGGAAGTCAAATTTGTATTGATTTCAATGAAAAGCGGAAAGTATCCAGATTCACATCGTCATAAAAATCTGTGATCGTATGAACTCTGATCAATGTAAAAATAAATAGATTATATATTTTTGCATGGGTGAATTTACTGTATTATAGGTTTTCTTCTTTCTTAGAAAGAAGTTTCAAAATATATATATGTGTGTTTGTAATGTCTGCTCCCCGAGGGAAGAGCAGCATGGCTAGTTTTCTCACATCATTAGGTAATATCTTCTCGGTACATGGACAGGACGTAAGAGCTGTAGTCTGTTTTCCAACTAGAATAAGATTAGATTCTACACTTCAAATTTTTCTTTATATAAAAATCCCTATACTTAAATGAACTTTCTATTCATTCGTCAAAGTAAACAAGATTAGAAAAAAACTATAGAAATAACGCGATTTTATATGGTTTTCAATTTAAAAATTAGATCCTGATAGGATATTTTTAATACCGTATAATATACCAAATTAATATTCTAAACATCTATTTTTTAAGTTTATTTAATAATTCAATTATTTATATATGAAAAAAGCATACGAACTCATTGCAAAATATGAATGATTTAAATAGAAATAAAATATTCAATATGAAATACAGTAGAACCTCCATTATCCGGACCTCTGTTATCCGGATTTTCCAAAATAAACAAACATTTTACGAATTTGCTGATTTGTACTTGGCGAATTACGATACTGTTTATGTACGTGATGGAGTGCATAACTTTTTTTGTTTCTACAACGTCTCACCCGGCACAGTGGCCGTAAACTCTTAAATATATTTTACGTAGTAATAAAAAACTTGACATACGTATTTATAAATAATTTATATTCAAATCACATCGTTTCTATGACCAAGGGCGGCGTAAGGCATGGACGACGTGGGCCACCGCCTATGCCTCGCGGTCCGAAGGGCCTCGCGCTTCGAAGGTTAATGCATTACTTAAAAGCCGTGAACGCGACGAAAAAATTTTACTCGTCATAAAACGATAAATAGTTTGTCAAATTTTTATTCATAAAAATGTAGTTTAAACTGCTTTTTATTTTATAAAATCCGTCTTATTGCGCCACCAGAGGGCCTTTTAAACAATAGGTAGTTTGTTAGCGTTGATCAGTAGTAGTCCAAATTCGATACGAACGTTTGTTTCTTGAAAATTTGATCACGATTTAAATACAGTATTTACTTTTAATGTTACCGATATGTCATCGAAAAGAAAACGTGTTGTATTATCATTAAAAGACAAATTAAAGTATTTGTTTCGATTATCCGGATTTTTCCTTATCCGGACTACCTTCATCCCCAATTAGTCCGGATAATCGAGGTTCTACTGTATTGTTAAGGCTGATTGTTATCTCTTTGGTTATTCACGCGATCTCCAGCAGATGGCGTTAAAAATTTAATGCTTTTTCTATGGGAAAACTCTTTTCCAAAATTCTCGAAAAAGAAAGCAAATAGAACCAAACAGTTTTTTTGCGTTAGAATCCCAATTAATTCTTCGATTAACGTACGGTTCAGAATTTTTAAATTCTTATTCATTAATTTTCTATAAATTTTCTACGAATTTAAAAATTCATAGAAAATTAACGAATTTGAGTTTCAAAATTCTGAACCGTATCTTAACAGAAGAATTAAATAGGATTCTAACGCAAAAAACTGTTTGGTTCTATTTGCTTTCATTTTTGAGAATTTTGAAAAAAGATTTTCCCATAGAAAAAGCATTAAATTTTTAACGCCATCTGCTGGAGATCGCGTGCATAATTAAAAAGGTTACAATCAGCCTTAATATATTTTAATAAATTAGTTCATTTTTTATATTTTATCATTAAAAATCACTTATTTGATCATTTAATATATTGCAGTTTGTCAATATAGTTTATTACTGATTTCTTATTTTGTTGAATGATACTATATCATATCTAATAAGTGGCCAAATCATATAAATTATATTGCCACATATAAGAAATTTAAATATGATATAAATGAATTATGTTTATTTGAAAAATACAATGGCGTAGCGCCATTGAATATATGGAAGATATATAACTTCTCCTGAAAATTTTGTAGTGTGTATTGATTATTGATCTGATACTCTTATTAATATTGCTTGTTCATAGTACATGAACTTTTTTTAAAAAATTCTGGCAAGGTTATAATTTACAAACGCTACTGAATAACATGCCATTTGGCTTCGTATTTTAAAAGTATCTCCTTACACCAAACATAAAGCTACTGAATACTGGTAGTTGGTCACAGATTCGCGTCTCACAAATGGGCTGGCTGCTTGAAGTTTTCGTGGTCTAATACCTAAACAAAGGCTAGTTTCCTAAGGAAAGGTCTCTCAAGAGGCACCTCCTTGGAAAATCGCCCATGTGTTGCATTGCCTCAAACCATCAAACCAAACAATTACCTAAAAGGGCTAATATAGTAGCCTTACATCATACATGTGTTAGTAAAACTAGCTACTGATATTTTATTAAAATTCCTTCAGCTATCCGATTTGTCATTTAAAAATGTTAGCGTATTACGTATAAATAAATAATTCTACAGGCTTTCATTCATTCATTTTATCTAGTACCTCTTTCCTTTAATTAATTAAAAAATTTCACCATATATTTCTAAATTAAAAGTTTCTTCCTGGGGTAACCGCCTTGGACTCTCGTTTTCCTGGGAGTAGCAATTAACAAATAGCGAAACCAGGATGGAGCCCAGGCAGCCGAGATACCTTATATTTGTTAATAAATAAATTAAGAAAATATGCAATAAGTACAGGAAAAAGACTTGAATGTGAGAAACACACTTAAACATACGTATATACAAGTATAATATCGAAGAGTTTACTTTTTATCCAAAATGCTAGTGGCTACACAAGAATGAATGTAACTTTATAAACGTTTTAAGTTGAGTCCCTCTCTAATATCGTTATTGCAACCCTATACGGTTTCTCCACGACCTACGAATAGGAAAATTCACTCTTTCTATTTCTTAATACTCTACATCTTCACCCTTACGAAAATCACGAATCTCCACTAGACAAATTTTTATAAAATTTTCTTTGAAAAAGTATATTTAAGTTAGAAAGGCAGTAATTCACATAAAAATATAATATGTAGATAACAGATTCTCAAATGCATTCTATCAAACATTGAAAATAAATTGATAGATATCTCACATATAATGGTTAATCCCATGAAAATTTCTGATGATCACGAATCTCCTTAGAGAGACAAGCTATTTCCTCGGCCATCCAGTCTTTAAGATTAAATTTTTAAATTCTTCATTTGTGTAAATACAGTAGACCCCCTATAACGCGGGTTCCTATAACGTATATTCCTATAACGCGGCGAAAAAATTGCGACAGTATTCATATAAAGACGCTAAAAGGGACGCGTAAAACGTCATCGCGGACGAGCAGCCGAACTACTTTCCGCCGTCCAGCGCCACGCTACAGAGAGTTTAGGCGGGTAAATTGAGTTTACTATCGTCTGTACAGTATTATATATAAATTAGGTACTGTACATATAATTATATATTAATTATATATAAATTAGGTACTGTACATATAATTATATATTAATTATATATAAATTAGGTACTGTATATATAATTATATATTAACTTAATTTATTGTAACTTTATTATAATTATATATATACTTTCCGCCGTCCAGCGCCACGCTACGGAGAGTTTAGGCGAGTAAGTTGAGTTTACTATCGTCTGTACAGTATGTAAATTAGGTACCGTAAGTCTAATACAGCACTGTAATTTTATACATTTCTTGTGAAAGAAACATTTCTTATTCAACGGCCATAAAAATTATTTCTACTAATGATGTCTCCAAAGTATTCAACGAATTTTTCGCAGAAAAATGATATCAGAAATCTCGGCCGCCGTTTGGTGCGCTGCTCCGCGACGAACACAAGCTTAAGTAATGGCGACGTCGAACGGTGCACACTCGGTAAGTAATCCTACAATTTTTTGTTTATAGCATAGTTTATACGGATTATTCCCAAAAAATTATAGTACAGGTATTTTGGAAATGCTAAGTCGAATTAGTCTAGAATCGGTTAATTTTATGGAAGAAAACCTTTCAAACAACCGTAGTCCGTAAACTTCACACGTGTCGGGCTGCGATTGGCTCATGTATTTAAGGATTCCTACAACGCGAAATTCGTATAGCGAGGAACATATCTACCGCGTTATGGGGGGGGTCTACTGCATACAGTTATAACATTTCAATCATAAAGATTTATTAAATTTAATACAGCAATATTCCGTTCTTTAAAAATAGTATTCGAATTTACATTTGATGTAGAAAATATAAATAAAAAATGTATAATAATATTAAATAATTAAAAAAGATTTTTATTAGAGTGTACTTTCAAATCATCAATTATCCAAACAATGTGACTACATCCGATTCATTAAAACTAAGACATTTACTTCGATAATTGTCTTTCAAATGAACAATTAATATGATATCTATGTTTTTGATCTTTATTGTTCTGGAATATTTAACAATATACTGTAGTAAAGGAAAGTAATGTTCTACACAAGATAGAGTAACGATTACATTAAGCTTGAAAGAACAATGCATGCTAAGTTATACGTTGATCAAATTTGTTTCAATAGAAAAATTTCAATGAAATGAGTTAAAACGGCCATCTGAATAAAAATGTGTCATAAAATTATTCAATAATTTATTTCTAGTGCTTAAATATAATTGTTTTATTTATTGCTTTAATTTGCATAAATGTATTTAGTTAAAGTAATGATAATCCTAATATTTGCATATTCATTCGAAGAACATACAAAACACACACAGAACCCGAACTTCAAAAAAAAATGAAAACAAAATTTCCAAATTCTGCCAAATTTTTGAAAGTTCTTCAAATAAGCAAAATTTGAAGTCTCTTCAATATAAGAAATTTTTTCATTGCAAATAAAAGAAAATACTCTATAGACAGCAATATTATAATTATATAAAGAAATAATTGTAGCAGACAAACAACACACCACTAAATCTTTATATAAACAATCTGGACATAGTACAATCTACAGTAATTTGGACATTGCTTTTTATATAGGAACTTAGATATTGTCAGAGACAGTAGCAAGTGCAAAAAAAATCTTCACGATAAATATCCTTGAGACATTAGTCATGATTGTATTGACAAAACTGTGTCAAACAATTGGTTACCTCGGGATAATAAAATAAAATCACATACATCATAGATATATCCATTCTAAACACTCATAATGGTAAAATCAATACGTACAGTACATAGAACTCGCCCGAAGAATAAAATACCCGTGAAAAATGTATAAAGGATTTATTGTACTCATAGTCTTCTCTCCCACAAGTATCACACATGCATTATTTGAAAGGCTAGAAACATTAGATTTCAATTACAATTTTCACATCACATTTCTGTTAAAAAAAATACAGAGATGACAAACCTTTTTTCGAAGGTGGGTCAAAATTAAATTCAAAATTTAGTAACTGCAAATCGCATGTCGAATATTTATTTAATTTGAATAATTTAAAAAATATAAAAAATGCTTATAAATTTTAATTTATTTAATTTAAAATACATTCTCTCCACCTGAAATTAGTTATGGCTTAACCCTGTACATCACACTTTTCCTTTAATAACAGAGTCGTGCCAGTCATCTATCTAACATCTTCCAGGGGGAAGTTTGAATTGAAATACTGTGACTTTCAGTTTGAATTGGACGTCCGTAAATAGTTAATCGGGGTCTCCTGCCCCTAAACTTTTCACATCTGGATTTCATTTACCTAATTCCATTCTCGAGATTAAGGAAAGACAGACGGACAAGTGGAAATTTATAGATCTACAAGTCTAATAATTTCTAGATATTCAATGCGGATATCGTAGAATTTTCGCGCGTGTCACGGCAAACCCGTGACGCGCGGAAATAGAGATCACATAGGAACTTTTTAAACACAAACACACACACTAACAGCACGCAAATGCGATAAAACAAGTTTTTTTTTAATACGTATGCTTTGATTTTAATTTGGCATGACACTTATTACCAATATTAATCAATATTACCAAATTTTGTGTTTACATACGAACTATAACAATGATAAAATATTCACTAATAATAATACAACTTCATTGAGATATTAACTAATTAATTACGCGAGGGTCCGGCGCACTTTAGACAATATGAAGATCAATGATTGTACCCTTAACAGTTGAGCCTGAACTATAATAGTAACGGCTTGCATAACTGAGAGATAGGGAACAATGACTCGATTTATACTACCCATAAATTAGGACTTCCATGATTAGACTTTCTTTTTAAAATTCTTTCCGCCCTTTGGGCACTAATTGGGCCTTTTTTCCATACCGATCGTACGTTCGGCCAAGCACACAATATGGCGATGGAGTGATGAGAGACGAAGTCCGACATATCCGGTTTCAACCGTCCATGAAAAATACCTGGCATTTTTCGATCGCCCGAATTTAATCCTGGATCTCCTAGAGCGGTAGGATGACACCTTAACCGCATCGGCCATAGAACGTCTAAATGACTAGGCTAAATCCATCACGGTGAAGCATTTTCGCGACTATATTGAGATAATTATAACAAAGTACAATGTTTTACTTATATTAATTATTATATTCGGCGGTGGGCTTTTATTTTTAATTGGTAAAACTTTTATCCGCCAGAATTAATTTGAATAATTTAAAAAATATAAAAAATGCTTATAAATTTTAATTTATTTAATTTAAAATACATTCTCTCCACCTGAAATTAGTTATGGCTTAACCCTGTACATCACACTTTTCCTTTAATAACAGAGTCGTGCCAGTCATCTATCTAACATCTTCCAGGGGGAAGTTTGAATTGAAATACTGTGACTTTCAGTTTGAATTGGACGTCCGTAAATAGTTAATCGGAATCTCCTGCCCCTAAACTTTTCACATCTGGTCTCGGATTTCATTTATCTAATTCCATTCTCGAGATTAAGGAAAGACAGACGGACAAGTGGAAATTTATAGATCTACAAGTCTAATAATTTCTAGATATTCAATGCGGATATCGTAGAATTTTCGCGCGTGTCACGGCAAACCCGTGACGCGCGGAAATAGAGATCACATAGGAACTTTTTAAACACAAACACACACACTAACAGCACGCAAATGCGATAAAACAAGTTTTTTTTTAATACGTATGCTTTGATTTTAATTTGGCATGACACTTATTACCAATATTAATCAATATTACCAAATTTTGTGTTTACATACGAACTATAACAATGATAAAATATTCACTAATAATAATACAACTTCATTGAGATATTAACTAATTAATTACGCGAGGGTCCGGCGCACTTTAGACAATATGAAGATCAATGATTGTACCCTTAACAGTTGAGCCTGAACTATAATAGTAACGGCTTGCATAACTGAGAGATAGGGAACAATGACTCGATTTATACTACCCATAAATTAGGACTTCCATGATTAGACTTTCTTTTTAAAATTCTTTCCGCCCTTTGGGCACTAATTGGGCCTTTTTTCCATACCGATCGTACGTTCGGCCAAGCACACAATATGGCGATGGAGTGATGAGAGACGGAGTCCGACATATCCGATTTCAACCGTCCATGAAAAATACCTGGCATTTTTCGATCGCCCGAATTTAATCCTGGATCTCCTAGAGCGGTAGGATGACACCTTAACCGCATCGGCCATAGAACGTCTAAATGACTAGGCTAAATCCATCACGGTGAAGCATTTTCGCGACTATATTGAGATAATTATAACAAAGTACAATATTTTACTTATATTAATTATTATATTAGATATGATTGATCATAATAAATACAGAGCTGAGCAAACAATCTTCACAGACATTTGTGAAAAGTTTTTATAAAAATAAGCGATTGGTAAAATAATTTATAGAATATATAACTTTTGCATTATATATAGAATATCAAGCGTAAAATGATGATTGATTGTAAGAATCTCTTAACCATAACCAGTTAGAAATAAAAAATGAATGAAGATATATTTGCTATTATTCATTTCTGTTTCTTTAAACAAGTACAGTTACATAAAATAATCGCTTTTTCAAGTCAAATATTTTCGACAAACAATTACATTATTTCTTTTCTTTTCGTTTTCTTAATTAATTCAGACTTAATATTATCTTACGAATAAACAGGAAAAAAGCCGCCTATTCTTAATTTATTCTATTAAATATTACAATTATTAAAGCATTAGATTATCATACTTACAATGAATTAAACATATCACAAAACAGCTACAAGAAGCTAATATTTACAATATATATTTGTAAAGTAACCTTCCATACATAAAATTTCTTCAATTGAATAAGTTAAAATAGGTTAGCAAGATAATAAAAATAGAATTAATAGTATTTGACTTAGCTTTTTTTGTGGTTATGTAAATTATCAAAATGTAAGTCAATATTGATATTATAAATTTCAACAGAGAGAATCTATTTGATAAAACCGAAAAGAATTCTTCTACTTCTGTAACCAAATTAAATTAAGTTCAATTTCGATCTTTACCTACGATCGACCCTGAAGTTTTTGGTAGTTTTGGTTACTATTTCGTTCTGTATCCTTTATTTATGTTAGCTGACACCTTGCAATGAGTAAAAATACGATGACGTGAACAGAATAACATTTATAAATCAATTCGAAAAACAGGTTCAATCTAAATTTGGAACTGATAATTAGCTTTATCTACAAAGAGAGATATGTCACTCTAACTGGATATCTCATAGTAATTACTTCTCCACTTAACATAGTATTTTCGGCACGAACAGTGAATATATTAATTCACTGTTTGTGCCGAAAACACTACTCTATTACATCAGGCGCACCATTAACCGAGTGGATAACACTGGTAGTTGGTCCGTTGGTCATGGGGACGCCCTGACCAACAAGTTGGCCAGATAGTTTCCGAGTTTTCTTCGTGTCTAACATACAGAGGCCAGTTTTTCATGGAAAACCTCCCTAGAGGCACCTCCTTCGCCCACGTGCAGCGTTGCCTCATCTTACCAATCATGGATCTTTCAACATTCAAAAGAACTAATATAAAAAATTCAGGTTCCTTTATTTAAGACCAACTCTCTAAAAATCTTTAATAATTAAAAGTATTTCGAGAAATTCTAAAATCTAAATTCTTCAGATGGAATTGAGCTATTTTTAAGAATGTAATACCAATTATTACTCAGAAATTAATGTTGAGGTTTAGTTTTTAGCCTTTAAATATGTATAAAGTGTTGAATAATCAAATTGAAAATTTTACTTTAAACTACTTTAAAATAACATTTTAAGAATTTTAAGGATGCTTTAATAGCTACAGTAAGTTCTAGTCATGTTCTCCTAACTTCTTTAATAGTTAATATGTAATTATTTTTTATGTTCCTAATGTTCTATCTGCAACATGCCTCCTGAATAAAGAGCAAAATATACTTTATAAGCGAAGATGCGCTAAACATTAAAAAGTAACTCGATATTGATAGAAAATTCGAAAAATGAAGGCAATACTGTAAATTGAATTTACATCGATAATAATCTGCATAAAGTATATTTTCAATAGCCTTTGCAACTTTTTTAACAAATCGATTCTATTTATTAAAAATAAAATACTCTTAAAAAAAGGAAAAACACCATTACAAATGAAAATAAATCGTATTTTTGTAATCAATAAACTTACAAGAAAAATACTAGAAATTTAAAAAGAAAAGATTCATATGGATTTTGTTCATATTTGACATAAAGATTTCAGATATAAACAAAATTTGACATAGCACTTTTCTGTGTATTCGTCTCTAGAGCATCGGTTAGGCTCTAAAGACGATTACAGAAATCTCTATAGAAAATAAAGGAAAATAATAATTACGCTACCAGATGTAATATTTTTTGACATTTTCGAATTGTCATATTTTAAAAATATCGATCCAAAGAAAGACTAAAAAAAAAAAAAGATATTATCGGAAAATTACA
This sequence comes from Centruroides sculpturatus, assembly GCF_000671375.1. Classification (NCBI taxonomy): domain Eukaryota; kingdom Metazoa; phylum Arthropoda; class Arachnida; order Scorpiones; family Buthidae; genus Centruroides; species Centruroides sculpturatus. Next base: position 800,114 of record NW_019384640.1, read on the forward strand.
TTATGGCATCTTTATATAGAATCAAATCAACGATGACATTCATATTTATCATTCTTACGGTGATTATTGATATTAATTATGGTCAAAAATTAATTAAATTTACAATTATACAATATAAACGATTATATATAATCGCTTTTGATGTTTAAATGTAAAAATAACTCTTTTCTCAGCAATAAATTTTATTGACCCGTGACTTTCGATAATGTGTGTGCTCCGATATACATTGGTTACTGGCATTGTTCCAATTACTTCTTTACGTTAATTACAAAAAAAAAAGAAGAAGGAGAAGAAGAAGAATTAATAAACTTTTCAACAACGCAATATAAAAGAGATAATCCGAAGTAAAAAAAAAAAACATAATTAAAAAACTCAAACGAAAATTAACAACATAATGAATGTTTTTCGCTAATTAAAAAGTAGCTAAAATTTTAATATATTTTCGAAATTAAAATTAGATTTTCAGCAAAATAAAACGAATATAAAATAAAATTACCAGAAAAATAGTAAATGTGTAAGATAATAAATTTTATGAGACGCTTTTAAAGATAATAAAAGCTTTAATGTTTCTTTCATATCGGTAATTTTAAAATAATTATTTGTGATGAAACTCTTCGATATAGAACGTAACGAGTTAAAAATATTTGAATAAATATATAGAAACTTATAATAAGAAACAAACTTAAATGTAGATGTTTACACTATCATCAGAAGAATTTTCTAACCAGGAACATCGAGAACCTTTATAGAGCCCTAGACCCCTTTTGCTATGTTTTAAACATATGAAATAAGTAAAGTACTTTTTTATTAATAAAATGCATTCTTAAAGATTACATTGTTATTAAAATTACATTAATTTGTAGGGGTATGAACCACCATGAGTGCCTAAGCTTTCTCCAGGCCTAGAAAAACATCCCCATCTTTCCCCTTGGTAGATCTGTTTCTAACAATCCGTTCATCATCAGACAATGAGTCGATAGTGGATGATTATTCTATTTACTATTTTAAAGGATTTAATTCCCGTAAAACAGATTTAAAACTATTTAAACTCAAAATATTCTCTTAACTAAGAGAACAGCATATTTTAAATTTGAATAAAACAGTGATTATGTCAAATTATATAATATTTCCATTCTTTAAAATAATTCTATGAAAATAAAATAAAATACCATATAAAATTCTAGAATGACGAATAATAAAATTACATATGTCATAGAAAAATGAATTAGTAATTTAATCGATACTCTCAAAGATTCATGATAAATGACAGATTCAATTCAACAGAAATTCAGACAGAATTCAAATGACAGATTCATCTTACGTTAGACATTACATTTATTTTTGTATTAATAAGTGCCAAAGAAGTAATAGGAATCATTCAAGTATGACATAAGATTATTAATGGATAAGATGAGAAGATGATAAGACGAATGAGATAATATTAATAAATTATTTTAATATTTATAAAAGAAAATAATTTATTAGAATCTTTTAATAGAATAACCGTATGATATTTTAAAAAGTATGTACAGTACTGTGTAAACTGTAATTACTATACTAATGTACTGTATAACTTTATAACTTTAATGTACTGTAAAAATTATGCAATGTATTCGACAAAACTACAATTAATTTAATACTTAAGTTACTCTAATTAATTAAAAATAATACATAAATCAATGATTTTAAAATGGAAATTTATAATAATTTCATAATGAATTTTATCAGTTTTCAAGTACGTTTATGTAAAATACACATTGGACCGAGTTAAATACGTATTGAAATCATCCTTTTCGACCAATGAATTTTTTTATAACTTCTCAAAGAATTCACTTTACTACAACAGCAAGTTGATGAATGGATACAGAACTTTATAGTTCTGTATCCGCCATTCATCAACTTACTAAAAATTAATTATAAGATATATAATTGTTTAATCTTTAATTTATATCCAGCAAAAGTTTTTCAAAATGTCAGAACACTGTACTCGAAGCTTCTTCCTTCTAAAATGATTTATTTCACTTCTTTTATATGACATTTTTCAAACAAATAAACTTTAACCGATAATCAATAAATCTGAAAAAAAAAACTCATATTACTTTTATATTTTCACTACCATTTCCGTTTAATAGCCGTTTTTCAATGTCTAAAAATACTAAATCTACTGAAAATTCTATAATTGAGAATAAGGAAATATAATTTTGTAATGTTTTTTTCCCTCAGTATTCAAGAACACCATAAGAAATCTGTATCCGGACATTGTATACATCGAGTTGTTTGCATGATTTGCAAATTAATAATATAAGTAATATTATAGTAATTAAAATAGATCGTTTTGTTTATTTGAGCTAAGCCCAGATAGAAAATTCAGCTACAACAGATTTCTTTATTAATAAATTAGCCTATATAATTTTCTTTATGTGTATGGTGATAGTTAATTTGATGTTTTAACCGAAATATACCGTTTATTAAGACGATTTATTTCAAAAACAAATGCAAATTTTTCTAATCTATTAACATGTTTTTAAATGAAAATACAATGCATATAATCAAGAAAACCAGCGAAATTTTTCAGAATAGACTATAGATCATGTCCACTTTTATAAAGTAAACACTTATGTTATATATGTGTAAACTATAAACTATTATTATATATAATGTCTTACTACTGTACATCATACTTTTCCTGAAAACAATTGAGTAATGATGGTCATTTATCTAACTCCATTCTAGAGAAATTTTTGAATTGAAATCACACTACTTCCGGTCTAGACCGAAACTTCATACATAGTTAATCTGTCTCTCCTGCCCCTAAACACTCTATATCTAGTCTCAACTTTTATCTATCTAACTTCGTTATCGAGATTAAGGAAGGATAGACAGACAGACGGACGCAGTGGGAATTTATAGGTCTGCAATTAGAAAATTGAAGCCCAACGACTACAATACCTAGTAGTATAAATATTTACTTCTTCAATGCAATAATAAATTTTGATACTTCAAGAAAACAATAAAATTTAAGAAATATTGCAAATATAAAATGAACAAAAAAAATAAAGTAGTTATTTAAGTACATAACTTATTATAAATATTAAGTTTAGCAACATACTTTAATAGCTTTCTGAACTTCAATTAATGAATCTCTAATTACACTTAGCAGCACATTAAATTTTTCCATTTCCTGAACTAGAACTGTATTCATGCTCTGTTCATAACTTACAGGATACTTCAGTAAAGCCAAATGAATATCAAAATTATTTGGTAATTTTATAAGAATGTCATTAGCAATTTTTAAAACAACCTCTTCTGATGATTGATCAGTTCCTGTTCCAATTTGAGCCTATTTGAAAAATTAAAAAGAAATAGTAAATATTAATTAATATACTTGTGTGCTTATAAACAACCATATATTAGATTAACTATTATATAAAAACAGAAGACGATCATAACAAGTAAATATGCTAGACGAGGAAGCCCATTATACATTAATAATTTTATTTTAACATATTGTTTATAACTTAATTACTGAAATTACAGTATTCTAACTGGAATTTCAATAGTGTTACAATGAGACAATTTATGTGATAAAATAAGAGAAAAGAAATTTAATTAAAACTATTTTATTACTTGAAATTTGTTAAAATTGAAATTTAATTTAAAAATCAATTTTATAAAAAAAAAATTGTACAATTTAGTATTTTGACTGCATTAATTACATTGTATTAATCATTAAAAACAATAAAAATAATAGTTACTTGAGTTGATATAATGGTATTAAAGAATAATTTTGTTTCATTCTGATCTTTAATAATGTTTGCATTTGCATCCATTCCATGTACTTCTGGTTCAGTTGCAAAAGGTAAGTTTTTAACAAAAGCGATGTAATTTTGATACTGCAATTGTAAAAACGTAAAAAATTAAAGTTAAATATTTAAGATATATTTTAAAAATTAATGTATAATCTGCAATAACAGAAGTTAGCCTATTTTAGTGTTTATGCACAAAGCCATTTATCTAATGCTTAGAAGATTAATAATTTTGAACAATGATCAAGAAAAAACAATTTATATCAAAAAATCATAAATAATCCAAAATACGTCAGATGAAAAAATGATGGATTAGTGTTTATTAGAATAAAATTTACCAGAAATTGCTACAATCTTCCTTAAAATAATTTTTTTTATTTATTTCCAATTTCTGTCAACGTTATGAAAATTAATTTTTGAAAATACTCTCTAATCGTTACATCATTTCATTTTAGGAAATTTAAACGAAAATATAATTAGATATATCCAAATTATCTTGCATAAAAAGTTACATTTAAAAATCAAGTGAGAGAATATCACGCTTTTAACAAAAAATGTATATACCTACGTTAATCATTTTGATATTCAAATATAAAAATCACTATTAATAAACCACAATGTGCGAATTAGGATATCCACTCAAAATTTCGAAAAAATCCGGTTAATTTCCGATTTTTTCCCTTAATAGAACGATTTTCCTCGTTTATTGGGTTGCAATTTGAAAAAAAAAACTGTAGCCTGTCTCCGTCCGTCCGTCTGTTTTTTCTTAATCTCGAGAACGGAATTGAGTAAATGAAATCTGAGACCAGAAGTGGAAACACTAAATGCAGGAGACCCCGATTAACTATATACGAACGTCCGACACAAACACGAAGTCACATTATTTCAATTTTAACTTCTGCCTGGAAAGTGTTAGATGACCGGCACGACTCTATTGTTAAAGGAAAAGTATGATGTACTTTTATGATGCAAGCCATTACTTATTGGAGATAGAGAGCATGTATTTTAAATTAAACTTTCATGAATTCACGAAATCCTAATATATCAACATTTTTAAATAATAACAAATATATTTTAATGGTTAGTAATACAGTAGACTCGCGATTATCCGGCCTAATGTGGGGGCAGCCGAATCGGATAGGGAAAAAGACGGATAACACTGAGATTGAAGATAAGGCATTTCTTTAAAGTCAGGGCACATCAATATGTCCCATATGTGTTATTTTTCAGCTGTAATTTTTGCGGTACCTGCGATGTTTTAATACAGAATTTTCAGCAAAAATAAGCCGGCAAGATGCCTGTAATTATGATGACTGCATTTGAAGGCCAGATGGCCGAGCGGTTAAGGTGGCTCAGGTCGACCATGTCGGGGTATTCTCGCTCGATGGTTATCATTGGTTAACATGGCATGCATAATTTCACTTTGAAGATTTTCAGACAACAATTGTCACGTTTCTACACTCTGCAGTTTGTATGAGACCAATTTTTGCATTTTTTCTGGGTCTTAGATTTTCACTTTCTAACGCCTATAGCCTATAGTTTGCGATTTTATGAAACAGCTGTTACATTTCGTGAGTTTTAAAATTTATTATGTCTACGCATTTTCGCCATTCAGTATTGTTTGAAATATAAGAAACGGGAAATATGTAAAAGTTGTTGGATTTAGTTTGCATGAGCGTATTTATCCTTTAATGCCATAGTGGATTCTGATGCTTTTTTGTTGGCTTAACAGCATATTATAAATCAAGCGAAAAGCAGGAGTGAGAAGCTAAATATATGTAGTTTATACATATAATGGTTAAAACTAATAATTTATTAAAATAAAGATGTATTTATCCTCTGCTGAAATTTGCAAAATTTTCTAAGAGATCACCTCAAAAAAAAAAAAAAAAAACACAAGAATGAAAGAATGAAACTCTGCTTCTAACGGCGACCAACACGTGATTACAGATTTATGATGTCATTTGCTATCTAACCACAACAATCACACATTCACAATTCCATTGTGTTTCGAGATACCTAAGTGAGCGGAATTGCTCTCTGAGTGACATTGCCCAACTTTCCCCATGGGCTTGCTAAAAAAGGCTCTCTTATAGGCCCACAGGGCGGAGAGTTTAAAATTTACCCGCATATATGATTATTCCGCATTATCCGCGGAATAATCGTACATTTTACGAAAACGTTTGCAATAGCATTACTTGCATACATTATTATTATTATTTAATAATTGCTCATTACATTTTGGATTATTCTAAAAAGAAAATTATTTTCAAAACGAGCAATTATTTATTATGACATGGTCACAATGCCAGGCTGCAATTTTTTATCATATCTTTAATATATGCTCTCCACCTCAAATTATTAGTAGTGTCTTGCTCCTTTACATCATACTTTTTCTTTAACAAGAATCGTGCCGGGTCATCTATTAACAGCTTTCAGGGGAAATGAACAGTTTTGAATTGAAGTAACATGACTTCCGGAAGTTCATACATAGATAATCGGGACCTCCTGCCCGTAAGGTTTCCATATCCGGTCTCGGATTTTATCTAACTCCGTTCTCGAGATTAATTAAGGAAATACTGACGACAGTGGGAATTTATATGTCTATAATTTTTTCAAATTGCAACACAATAATATGCCCAGCAGTGGCCGAGTGACGTTTTTCGGGTTTTCTTCATAACACCTAAATAGGGGGCTAGTTTCCCATAAAAGACTTCCGGGAGGCATTCCCTTGGCAGATCGCCCAAGTGCCGTTGCCATATAAGAATAAAACTAAACCAAACCATTTAATGATATTGTACTCTAATAAAACATAAATTAATTATAAAAACATAATTACTTTTTTATTTTTGTTTATAAAAAAAAAAACTTTAAAGCTGATTAGGCCAGATAATCGCGAATCTATTGTATTGGTAAAATTTTTGTAAATAGTCATAAGATGGGTGTCTAATATCAGAAAAAAAAACTTGCAGGCAAGACATTTCTAATGCTTCGATTTATTTGAAAATTTTTGTGTAAATCTTCATCAGTTAAAAAACTCAGAAGTATATTTAATCATAGAAACATATAAATATGAAATCACAGTACACATAAAAATAAAAACAATTTATTATTTATGAATTTTCCGCATTTATCCACGATGTGTCGGTCCCCATCCTTCAACACCTGGCCGAATCCATGCCAGGTTTTAAAAAAGCCACAGAACAGGATAAATTTTAAAAATGCTTTCTTGAAAAAAATCGATTAAAATCGCAAAATTATGTGAGTAATGTTAATTAAAAAATTAAAATTAAAAAGAAAACATTTTATAAATAGACCTGCTTTTTTAGAATTAGGCCTTCAAATTTTGAAAGAAAATCACTGTCAAACCTTTTAAATATTTATGTTTTCTTTGATACATATATATATCAAGGAAAACACAAATATTTAAAAGAAATTAAATTTCGTCTAATAACTGAACCGAAAATGTTTACAATAATAATATCAAAGCTTAATCAGCCATTTTGTGTTAGCACATCTCAGTTAGACAGAGAATGCAGTTTGCAGATAATACTTCTAATACCCAAATCCAAATTCAGATTTGGCATATAATATATCACAATACAAACAATATAGACAAATACATTATACAGTATATTATTATTTTTTAAATACGTATATGTACTCTACAATACAACAAACATTGAACAATAAGTGAAAAGGTCTGTTACAGTGTGTGTCTTCGACGATATCGAGTTTGATTTCTTACTCAACAATGTTCTCGATATTAATTAATTTCTTCCTCGTCTTCCTCGCTTGTTTCTTTACTTCAATAATGTCATCTTCAGATAAATATCCGCAGACAGCTATATTATTATGAGCATTGACAAAATGACACAATTTTCATCATTCGTTGCTATGAGAACGGCCTAGTCTTCTTCGATAAAGCCAATGAATTCTAATATAAATTCCGATGTATTCGAAGCATCGACACTTGTTGACGAAAACCTGCTTTTGTAAAGCAACTAGTAGTTTTGCTTTATTCCAAGCTTTGTTAATCATTCGCATTGCAACTAGCAAGTTGATTCAAACTCATGTGATCCATCTTCAATAACGTGCAACACCTTTTGTATAATAAGCTTTACGTATTGTAATTTAATGTTTTGAAATCCCGTGTCCCTCAGGGAGGTAGACTGCCACCTCCATCGCTAGGTCATCTGGCCGTCTGCTTGTGAGATTATCTCCATAGTAGGACGCACCGCTAAGAAAAACTAAGACGTATCGAATATTTGCCGCTGCCACTAAGACTTACTGCTTTCGATAGTCAATGAAGTGATAGTATATCTGGCATCAGAACAATACTATATACCCAAGTGTGGCAAGTATATCTAATTAGACGATGTATTAGCGTTTCCAATAGGCTCTTTTGTATAGCCGCAAACGTTACTTCTTTCAATAAAATAAAATTCTACATCTTTGCCACTGAAAGTTCGCCACCATCACTAGAAAATTACAAGTGGAATCAATGCTTTACGCGTTCTTTGCATTTTTATCCTTCTAATACGAATCACTTTTGAACCAGTTTTCCGGCCCTTTTAAAAAATAAGCCGGTTTTGCTTGAGTTGAAAATATCATTCGAACTATAGTTCTGTAGAATTTCGCACAATTCACCTCTCACATTTCAGCACTTTAACCCAAAAATTTTATTGAAAACTATTTTCTCTCTTAAATTTATTCAACTTTCCGATGCTGGCTTTGACTCAGGTATGTCCCAAATTGAATCTGAATTATTTGGTTTTTTTCCCTCTAAGTTCATCGACAGGGATTGCTTGTTTCTACACCGTACAAACCATTTCAGCATCTGAATATTCACATTTACGTCCGCTATTCTGTTCTATCCGATTCTGTTATTTATTGAAGCTTTCCGAAATCCTCTCTTTGTTTTCAGATACGTACGGTACTCAATGGAATGCCAAATTCATTTGCAATTTCTGAGTTTTTTTTTTTTTTCTTTCCTTCTTCCGCGGTATTTATGAAAATCCTCAACAAAATTTTTATATTCTCTTGTTCGCCGCTTCTATCTACAGTATTTACTTGCTAGAAATGAAAATGGTCGGTACAGTCAGTGATTAATTGGTCACTACCAGCAATGAAAACGTCACCACGAAATTTACAAATTATGAACGTTTAGTTCCAAATAAGATATTGACAAACTCGTAAATCTAATTGACCGATAATTCAGCAAGTTGTCAAATTACATATGTGTTCCTTACATTTTTAAATTTACGTTACTTCACGATGGGTATCGATTTCATCAAGTCATACCAGCATATAATTACAGTACGTGACTATCGCAGGATTCGCACTGCAAATATCCATTTCGCTACACTATGTGACAAAAAAAAGAGGATAAAGTAAAGATGGATGACGATGACGACGCGATAATCTTAGTGATATATCCGTTATTTATGAAAAAATAAATAAATAAAAGAACGATTTTGGGATAATTTTTAAAAGTTTGGTAGATTTTGGTATTTCATCAACATTGATGGCAGAACTACGCAACGATGCCGAATTACATAATTAATAAGTAAATTTGTGAATTTAAATACTGCAGCATATTAAAAATTTTTATAGTTTTTAACGACTGTCACGTAAGAACTTCGAGAAAATTATAATCTTGTTAAATCCTAAAGTCGAAAAGAAAGAAAATGACATCAAGCTATTTGATAACTTTTATTCGTTTCTAATTGGCTTTATAATTCACGAGATATAAAAGCATCATTCAAATAATGTGCTTAAATTGCTCGTGGATTTAGTATCAGCACCAGATGTAAAACGCCGTTAAAATTTGAATTTTATGTCATGCGATCAGAACTACAATTCTATACAATACAAATCTTCAACTTCGTGATAATATCGTCTATCCCCAAAAACGTAAAAAAAAAAAAAAATTAAATTAAACATGAAACAAAGTCCTTCAAATCTTAAATTTCGAGTTAGTCACAACTGCTTTGACCTATAAAAATATAAAATGCATTGAATATATGGGAGTTAAGGAGGAACAAAAATAAAATTTGCGTTAAGGAATTTCGATTTATCGAGAGTCTACTTTAGATATAGTTGTGCGTGTTTTTGAAATACTTTTCTTGTATTTAAATGTGTGTATAGAATAAAATCTTGTTTAAAAATTTCAGATTATAAATAATTCATTGATTTGATTTTTGTTTGGTGTTTATTGTAGCATATGATTGTCAGCTTTGCTGTTGTGTCCTACATATTTACAGAAAAGCTGCCAATGCAGGAACTATAATTAATTAATACAGTACTATAATATAATATAATATAAAAAAAAATTATACTGTAAAATTGTATTACGAATTAATTTTAAAAATTTTAAATAAAATCAGTATTATTCAAAATATACTTTTTGATAGACAAATCATTTAATTGTTTTGGTTTTTATAAAACTTACAAATATAATTTTGTGAAGAGACCTAAACAGACTACAAGTAACAATTGAATTTTTAATTAATATTCTTTACGAATAAAACAAATAATCGTATTAAGTTATTCAATGTTCCTAATAGAACATTATATATGTATATTTTCTTAGCATGTATAAGAAAAATAAATTTAATAATTAAACATAAATTTAAAATTCAATTAACAAAACAACACAATCAATATCTTTCTCTAAAATTCAATGAAATAATTTTCTATAACCATAACATTTATATATTTTCTATTAAAATAAACTTTTAAATATTTTTATAATTATAATGAATACACAACAATATATTGTAAAAAAATAAGTTATTTATTAATGTTTTACAATTAAATGTTAAGATTTAATATGTCTTCAATATATCTGTGTAGAATTTTCATATATTTATATGATCTAAACTAGAGATATTTATTCTGAGAGATAAAGTTTTGCTTGTAACAAATCTTAAATTAAGTTGAAAATTAATTAGTGTTTAAAATAAACAGTATAAAATAAAATACAAAAGTATATTATTTATGTTGTTTTTTCAGAATTAAGAATACATATGAAACTTTATAGCTCGATTATTAATACAATGTTATTTTATGCCAGTCCTATTTGGTGCTTGGACTATTTCTACCAACTTGAACAATTTCACATTTATTATCTATGCAGACTATTTCACATAGAAAGAACAGTACCGGGATATGCACTACGGCACGAAGCTAATCGAATATGGTTATTCCCGTTTATATTAAAGCGAATTATCAAATTCTTTTATAAACTTAATTTCAAAGGTGATAATAATTTAACTATTTTATATCATGAAAATATTAGACAAAGTAAACTACAAAAACATAAACAACTATGGTATAATAAGCTGCAAACTATCTTCAACTCCTTTGGAGTATCAGTTCTATTATTTAAAGATAAAATTCAAGATTGGAAAACAGGTTACTCATTGATGTTAGAATCAGCTATAGCTCAATCTATAACTAAAGATCAGAACTCCCTTTATAGCAGTAAATATCACTCATATCACTCGTGGTACTTGGATATATTTGAAATACCTTCAATGCAATCATATATATGACAATCGGTAAATTTGAATATAAAACGATTTATAATGCAACTTCGTCTAAATAAATATTCGCTGTATACTTACTTATAAATACTTATATAAGTTTACTAACTAAATGTTTTTTATGTAATGCTGACGTTTTAACACCTTACCATTTGATATTAACATGTCCAAAGTTAAAGGAAATTCGTGAATATTATGATATAAATAGCACTTATAAATGCAACTCGCTAATAGAATTGTTAAAAAATTTTAACAATATGAGTAAAAAAGAATTATATAATATTTATAATTATTTTTGTAAAATAATAGAAATTTATAATAACAAAACAATGTAAATTAAAGAATATGTGAATATGTACGCGAGTAATAAGTGCAAATTAAACAATTAATGGAAAATATTGTTTTATTAAAGATAAATATGGATACATGAAACTACAACCCCCATGTAATAGGGAAGTTAATAGACAATAAACTTTTTTTTTTTTTCTGAATTATTTATGCTGTTTTATAAAAATGTATGTAAAATTGGTTTATAGCATACCAATATAACAATACATGATACCAGTCTCTATTAAAAATTTTAAAGGTAATTCTGTTGATAGGCAAATATTTCCAATAATAATTATATTAAAAAAATATGAATACTATATATTTTAAAAATATTTAAATACTGTATATTATCCTTTAAATTTATTGTTCTGTGGTCATTTAAAACTTGGAAATTTATCAACATGTGTGTTTTTGGTTTAATTCACAACTTAATCATTTATAAAGACTAAAATTACCAATTATCTATACCTTTAGCAATTGAATAAACACTACTTTTATTTTTAAACAGTTAGTAACTTTTATATAAATTTAATTTGCATATTTTTCATTTTTTTTCTTCTTTCTTGATCACTTTTAGATAATTATCAATTTTATAGCTATCATGATAAATATATTTTGCTTTAATTATGGACTCATTATTTTATTTTAAATTAAATGTAATTCTATTTATAGAATTTGAAACAAAACACCAAGTTTAATTTATTTAAAAATTTTATAATTGCTTAATAAATTAAAGTTATGCTTACAATGCCTTCTGGTGGTAAGCAATAAACTTTTGATGGATCAAAATAATAAATATCTTGTGTGACAATTTCAGGTCTAAAAAACTCATTTAATAACGTTTTTAATGTTCGACGATCCCAGTCATCAGTAACTCTGCCACCATAATTACATTCTCCAATAAGGTACAACAATGACTCAAATGGAATATACTAATAAAAAGAAATAATAATTAATATTGCCAAAAATACACAATAATTATTTTATTGCATATTATAAATATTTATTTTAAGAGGAATGTTTTAAATATATTATATATAATCTATCTATATATATAATCGAGACGAGTTGATAATAATAATAATCAGCGCAGAGCCCAAATAGTTAGGAGTTGAAAGTTGAAATTTGGTACACAGTTAGGGTACGTCACGAGAACGCACACTAAGAAGGGATTTTTCGAAATTCCCCCGGGGGGATTTTCAAGACGGGTTGATAATAATAATAATAAGCACAGAGCCCAAACGGTTAGGAGTTGAAAGTTGAAATTTGGTACACAGTCAGGGTACGTCACGAGAACGCACACTAAGAAGGGATTTTTTAAAATTCCCTCTCAAGGGGAAAGGGACAGGATTAAGGCTTCAACAATGAAAGTGTCAACAATGGAAGTGAGAATAATGGAAGTGTTAAAAATAAAAGTGTTAACAATGGAAGTGTTAATAGAAAGCGAGGTGCAAGATTTACAGGCACAGATGCAGTTTTTTTGTGTTTTTGCGGGAAATCGAACATATTTTTAGACCCATCTAAAAATTCTCTAATTAGTCTGGAAACAGGGAGACCAAATTCTTGCATTCTGAGAAAACAGATAAAATTGGATGTAATGTAATAACCTTAATCTTTGCTATTGTTACTTTTTTCCCGAGCAACACCGGGTTTATTTGCTAGTTATATATATATTTATAACTTAATACAGTCGACCCCCTATAACACTGTTGATTTTTCCGTTTTATATGAATTCCATGTTGTACGAGTGACTTAGATTTTACAAATACGTAAGCCGTTCACAGCCCGGCACATGTATTTGTAAAATCTAAGTCACTCGTACAACATGGAATTCATATAAAACGGAAAAATCAACAGTGTTATAGGGGGTCGACTGTATTAAGTTATAAATATATATATAACTAGCAAATAAACCCGGTGTTGCTCGGGAAAAAAGTAACAATAGCAAAGATTAAGGTTATTACATTACATCCAATTTTATCTGTTTTCTCAGAATGCAAGAATTTGGTCTCCCTGTTTCCAGACTAATTAGAGAATTTTTAGATGGGTCTAAAAATATGTTCGATTTCCCGCAAAAACACAAAAAAACTGCATCTGTGCCTGTAAATCTTGCACCTCGCTTTCTATTAACACTTCCATTGTTAACACTTTTATTTTTAACACTTCCATTATTCTCACTTCCATTGTTGACACTTTCATTGTTGAAGCCTTAATCCTGTCCCTTTCCCCTTGAGAGGGAATTTTAAAAAATCCCTTCTTAGTGTGCGTTCTCGTGACGTACCCTGACTGTGTACCAAATTTCAACTTTCAACTCCTAACCGTTTGGGCTCTGTGCTTATTATTATTATTATCAACCCGTCTTGAAAATCCCCCCGGGGGAATTTCGAAAAATCCCTTCTTAGTGTGCGTTCTCGTGACGTACCCTAACTGTGTACCAAATTTCAACTTTCAACTCCTAACTATTTGGGCTCTGCGCTGATTATTATTATTATCAACTCGTCTCGATTATATATATAGATAGATTATATATAATATATTTAAAACATTCCTCTTAAAATAAATATTTATAATATGCAATAAAATAATTATTGTGTATTTTTGGCAATATTAATTATTATTTCTTNATTTATATTATAATAAACCAAGGACATTGAGGCATATTAATTTAACAATTTTTTTAATAATATATTTAGCCAAAATTCTGGTGAATCAGAGAATGCAAAGAACAGGAAACATGGAGAAAGAAATAGAAAGATTAAAATCGGAAATATGGTACCCAGGTATACGAAATAAAATAAAAATTGTTTTCTGTTAATCTTTGTAATATTATCTGTAAAACCAGTATAATAAGTCCTGATAATAGATGAAAGTCGAATTTATAGTCGAAAAATTTACATATTGCTAATCAATGATAATTCACCAATACAGTTTTGTTACAATTTCAAATAATTTCTCAATTTCATATGTCAAATAATACTCAAAACAATAATAAATAAGTAAATATTCAATCTTGGTTACAGAAATCTCAATTTCATTTTATTTTTTTTCCAAAATGCCTTTTGCTGTTAGAAAATAAACTATACTGATGCTTAGTGAAAATATTTTTCCATTAATTCTTTGCTCCAATGTTGTGTGTATTACAGATGGTAAAAATGAGAAGTCATTTATCAACTATTTTCTTTTGTAAGTTCTAATTGCTGTTTTATGCATAATTTGCTTTATTATACAATTTTGCAATTTACTAATAAATTATTCTATTTTCAAAAATTAATAAATTTGAAACTGTGTTTAAAAACTAGATCAAAATTGTTAGTACAATTGTTATTTGATTCAGCTATATTGTATTAGTGTATGACAAATATTTCTTATATTTTTAGTTATTAAACCTAATAATAATTTAAGAACTATTATGCATTTATTTCTATCTAATATAAATTGAGTTTCTAATTTGAAAACAGTTTAATTTTTCTTTAATGTATTCATTAGATAATTAACCTTCTTTATCATAAGCTTAATAAAGATATATAAAAAAATAAAAGTTTAATATAAAAACATACATCATATTCATTAAGAAAAATTGCTAATTGTTTGACACTTATTTGAAAATCTGTTTCATTGAATTCATATAGAATATTCCATCCTCTGGAACCAAATTTTTTACGTTCTTGAATAAGAGCATGAAAAAAGCATAAACTGTATAATAACTTCTTGAATGTAGTCTGTAATTTAAAATAAGAAAATTAAAAATGATTATTATTACAAATTATAACACACAAACATGCACAAATACATGTATACATACATAACGTTATAACAATGTAGATAATAAATTTAAAATAGAATTTTATTTCTATGAAGCTATTTTATTTTCAGTGGAATTATTGCTGTAACTTATTAGTTCTAAAATAAAACAAATTCATAATTTCACAGTCATTTGATGTAGTTTCTATCTTTGTGGACAAACCTGCTGCCAAACTTCTGGGAAGAAGCAAACATTGTCAGTAGCATCATTTTTAACCAATATCTGAAAAGATTGCTTTAAAGAAGAAAGGATGCTGTCAATGTCTTGGAAGTGTTTGTCTCTAAGAAGTTCTTTCATTTTCAGATAAAGATCCAAGTCACATGGACCTATGTTAGGTGAGCATGGTAAATGTTCTAGTATTTTCCAATGTCATCTGCTTAGCAATGTCCTCATTTGTGACAACCTATGTATCATCCAATTATCTTGCATAACAATGCACACAGCCATCTGATTGCACACATTGTTATGCAAGACAACAAAAGAATAAATTTAGATTCATTTGAAAATATAAGAGAATTCCAAATCAACATTTCAGTTCATATGCTATTTAACCCAGATTAATTACTTCTGCACAGTTTACTAATTGGTAATGGCTTTTTTATATGAATAGTAGGTTTTTAGCATTATATCCTGGCATGGTGTACTCACATGTTTTCAATCTTTCCATGTTCATGTTTCATTATAACAAATGAATAGTTGTTGATAAATGACAATGCACTCTGCATTATTACATGAGAGGATAAATCTTTATATACTTTTAACACAATGTTAATTGTTGAAAACTTTCCATTTTGTTTATGAAAGTACATACATCATCTTTACACAGCTTTCTATATCAATGAATGATTAATGATATCAAGGATGATGCAATCTTTATAGTTTCTTTCAGGTCTGTAGCAAAATAATACTGTACTTTAATTTTAAAAAGTAAATATGCTTTTATAGGATTTTATGAGTGATGCAATTGCAATGGCCAGTACTAAATAATATCCAAAATTTAAAGTGTAAATAAGAAAGAAAAATCAGGCTTTTTAAATTACAATCTAAAAAAAAGCATATTTGCAATATCTACAATTATTAAAAATTAAAATACACCAAAGAAAGTAAATATATATTATTTTTAATATATAAGAAATTAACATTACATACTTACATTTTGATGACATGAATTAAAAAATTCAGAATCATTCACAGGATCAGTACAATATAATCTAAGTATACTTGATCTTAAACCTTTAGGGGGCTCATTAGTTATTTTTATACTGTTTTGTAAAACTGATATTGGAAAATCTTCAGATGGATAAGAGGTTAACCATAATCGAAAGTTTGTATGTATTTCATCTTTAATAAATTCTTCACAAATCTAGAGTTATTTTTATAATAAAATTAATTATAAAGTAAAAATTAACAATAATGCATTACCATATAAAAATAAATAAGAATGATAATTTCATTTTAAATACACTGATATTAGTAAGAAGAAAAACAAATTTTATTGACAATAACTTTCCAACTTCAAAATCAGTTACGCCCAGGAAATCAGGCATCTGTGGAGGATGGATAGGGTGCTTATTGTACCTGTCGTTCTCTCCTGTACAGGTGTGATACCACACACGCTACACAAAAGCCTGGGAACATTACAATTGAGTAGAAATACATACATCACACTACAGAAGGCCACTATATTGAATACATGCCATATTGTTAGGAAATTCCTTAATACTGACATTGACACACACATTTAATTTTAGTTTTGTTTTGGTTGCTATGCCTTGACTCTGATCCGGCATAGTACACAGCCACCGGTGTGTACCGAGTATAATCCACTAAACCCAACACATAATAATCATAAGATCTGGATTTAACAATATCACAGTAATTCTAATATTATTCTATTTTTAATCCAATTTTTCAAAAATGAGTTTTTTACTTGTAAATACTATATGCAAATACTTCCATAATGTAAAATAGGCTATAAAATTTTTCTAAAATATTTTTAAACTTTTAATTTGAAAAAAATTTTGATATTTTCTTTAATCAATGAATGGAATGAAGAAATAACTTTTGTGACATATAATTCTATGTTTTTTATATTGGAATATTTAGTCAAAGAAACAAAAAAATATATGACTGAGTACAAACAACAACAAAAAATTTGAAGAAAGATAAATTTAGAAAAATTAACTATTCTGAAAATTTATTAAACAAGTAAAAAGCATTGAAAAACTTAGTTACAGTATAAATTTTTAATCTATAATTTTAGTTTAGTACAGTTTTTTTAAATATTTAGTTTAAAAAAAATAAAAATAGAAAACTTAATTCTTGGAATATTTTTTAAAACTTTTGATGAAGAAGAGCTATAAGATTACTTATTTGCGTAAAAATTAACATATGAAACTTCATATTGAAACAATATAACTTGGATTATGATAATGTAGAAAAATTGTCTGATAACAAACAAATTCTCCTAAACATTGTAAAATTTAGCAGCATAACAATTTTATTGAAATTTTACTTTCTATTATCTACTGTAAAAAGTTTAGTGCATAAAAACTCAAAAATTCAATCTACATTTTTCATACAAAATAAATTCTACAAATGATTTTCTGTATTTCACTACATACTTTAATCTTAAAAATATATTTTATTCAGTTTTCAGTAATAATTTAGTAAATTCACAGTTGAGTTTTTGTATCAGAAATTTTTTTGTTTAATATAGAAAATAATATAACAATACACAAATTTCAATAAATCATTTAAATGCAAAAATACTTAAATATAAAAAATAAATAAAATAACTTAATAAAATAAGAAGAAAAATTCAATACAATAGTGAATTACACTATTGTATTGAATTGTACAGTCATACCCCAACTTACGCGAACCCGGAGTTACGCGATTTTCAAATCTCGTCGATTCATCTTTTGTTTGAGTGCCACTCAACTTTTGATTATTCACTCCCCCCACACTATTGTCCAGCTTACATGTTCGAACGTGTCGCGCGGAATCGACGCATAGCTACAATTTATTTTGTGAAATTTATTTCTGTTTGTTATATCTACGGAGACTTGAGAGACTCTATGTGGTGATTTCTTGTAGCCGTGAACGAACCAAATGGCGAGATAAGATTAACGAGAACATTTATTAGCTTACATACATCCTACTTGGATTTTACACAAAGGCATCTGCAATCATGAACAATTGACGAAAAAAGTATACATTTATCAGATAATAAACAAAGACTCATTTTGTAAACAATTTACCTTTTGTATATACAACTGACAAGATTACCTTTCAAATTATAAACAGACTCGATCCCAAGCGGTCTTTTGATCGTCGGACATACAAAAGAAATGAACAGATGGCGCCTAACTTAAGCGCGGTTTACAATAACGAATATGATTAATCTTAACACTCTACTATGTCATCCAAACGAAGTAGAACTGATTCTTCTGCATCAAACAAGAAAAGAAAAACTTTATCTTTGGAATGTAAAGTTAACATTATTAAAGACTTCGATACAAAAATGAAAATTTGTGAATTGGCAAAGAAGTTTGATCTACCGGAATCGACGGTCAGAACAATTATAAAAGATAAAGAAAAAATTCTCGAAGCTGTAAAAAATGCTCAATCTTTAAATTCAAGCATCATTCGTAAACGTCACGGTATTATCGCTGAGATGGAAACAATGTTAAAATTATGGTGTGATAATCAAGTTAATGTGAAAAATTGTATAATAATATAATTTGTTATACGTATGTATTATCTAAGATTTTATTAAACATTTTTTTCTAAATTATTGTTTTCTTTAGTCTCTGGTCCCAATTAAAAATAATTTGTATGTATTTATATGCAAAATTATACCCCGACTTACGCGGTTATTGCTCGGTCCCACCTATCGCGTAAGTCCGGGGTATGACTATTGTAATTCATAACTAAAATTGGGAAGTTGAGGTACAAATTTTCTTTAAAAAAAAGAGCTAAAAAGTGACAGACTTTTGCAAAAAAATGATTATAAAATGTATAAAAGTTAAACCATCATTTAATTGTGCATCAAAGTATATATAGAAAATGCAACATTCAAGAAAATTATAGAAAATTCAAATCAGACACTTTCGGAATCTAATTCATCAGTTTCATACTTGCATTGTACTTGCAAACTTTCAGTCATCCTATATTGTCCATGGTCACAATGGCTGCAGACTGTGCAAGGAAAGTAAAATTTTCAACTGTAAAAACGATCTCTTAACACCAATAAATGTGAGAAAAGCATATTTGGATTTCACTATAAATTTGAGTTTTTAGTAACTGAAGAAATTCAAGAATTATATTTTGAATATTTGGATTTTTGCTCTGGAAGTATTTCATTTTCTCTAAAGAAAATTCATCCAACTGGTTTTTGGCATGTTTAGAAATCTCCCACTGCTTCTTAGTGTACAGACTGCTTTCCTCAAGTTTAAAAATTGAATTCACAGGAACTTGTATGAATGTACAGTGTAGAGTTCCTTTAACACAGTTTCTTCTTTAAACAGTCTTGAGTTTTATTGCAGCCACTGAAGGCTTTTCATCCAGCTTATAAATGAATGCTCTCATGAATAAGAAATTTTTGGCATAAAAACAAGTCACTCAAATCCACATGCTCCACCTAGTTATTACAGGTTGGTGGCAAACCAGTTATCTCTTTATATAGATGCACTTTTTTTTTTTAACTCTTTCCGCCCTGTGGGCACTAAGAGGGCCTCTTTTTGCAAACCAAAAATGGTGAGGGATGGGACCGACATATCTAGTCGGGTCACTCCCCAAAAAATTCCTGGGGAGTTTTCAACCCATCTGGATTTGATCCCGTGTCCCCCAGAGCAGTGAGCTGCCACCTTGACCACTCGACCATCCGGCCCTCTATAGTACATTGTATAATACATTCTTAGGTCATTTAATCAGTCTTTTTCATTTCTAAAATAAAATCATTGGTTCATGAAAATTCTGGCCTAATTGCTTTATTACTCTGTTAAGATAATGGATAAGACAAGTCAAATATCAACTTTATATTTGAACATGCACTTAGCATATATGGTGTCTTGTCTGTTATAAGTAATCAAACCTTTTCACACAGAATGACAAAGTTCCATAATTTGGCACATGCATAACAATTGTGGAATTTGTCTTTTGTAATTCATAAACTCTTAACAGCATGGGATGTACTGTTAATGAATCAACAAGAATGTTCAGTATGTAGCACATCCAACATTTCATCCAAAATGAAAAAGACTGGGCTGTTTCATACTATTTCCTATATTATTTTGAAAGTTGTCTCATATGCAGACTGCACATAGCTTTTCTTTAGTGTTCTTTGGTCAGGGATTGGATTCTTGGTATACTTTTCTAGAAAGTGTTTTGAATGCTGGATGGTTTACATTGTTAAGAACAATTCCTGCCCATATTAAAGCTGTAACCAGTTTACATGCAAATTCATTCTTCTTCCTTACATTGTCCTTTGCAAAATTTAATAATGCCAAAATAAAATTTGTCCTTTATGTTCTTTCTTTTCCTGCTGGAAATATGTTTAATGTGCTGCCTAACTCATGAAGAGAGATGCTTTTCATCCACATTTATATCACCCACATTAGTAACATCACACAGTTCACATCTCAAAATACTTTTGTTGATCATAATCCCTTTGTCTTTAAAATTATTTATTACCTCGTTCAGTTTTGACTTTGATATCTTTGGCATTTTTAAGCCAGCAAGCCATTATGTCATCATCATATCCCTTCCTCACCTTTGTAAACAATTGTCCTTATTATTATCAGAAAAAATATTTAAATATGAAAATATCAAAAAATTATTAATTAAATATTTAATTTCTGATTTATAAATAGAAATAAAAAAATACACAAAATACCTAATTTAACTACAAAATAGAAAAAACTATCAAAAAACTGCTCAACAGCAAAAAAGGAGAATGCAAGATGTTTGATGCTATGGTAGACCCCATCATACATTTATGATGATCGTTATTAATCTGAATGATTGGTAAGATCTTTTGAAGTCAGGAACCCTGACATCACTTAGTCAATTCCACAGACTAAGACGTGAGCAAAATCCAAATGATACAAAGCGTATCAAAGGAACAAAACTTCCAATTACAATAAGTCCTTCAAAAAGGAATTCGAATGACAACCCACTAATCTATACTCTACCTTTAGAGAGAGAGTTTACATAAATATATATTACCTTTGTTTTATAAGTAGTCTTTGTTGAATAATTTGATTGTATAATCTGCCAACATTATGTTGTTTGTTGTATTTTAATATATACTTGTGTTAGAGCTCAGGGGGTGCTCTGATGTTTTAAGTTGTTTCAGTTTCATTTTCTCTCTGTTTGTGTTATGTAGCCTTTATCTAAAGATTAAAAAGAATAGTTTAATAACTTCTAATTTTCTATTTTTAACAGTCTTCTATGTCAAATGAGAATTTCTACAAGGAGCTGATATATGAATAATTACGAATGACTACATGGTTGAAGTGCAGTGAATCAAAATTTTCTTTGTGAATGAACAAGAGTATTAGAATAAAATCTTTTCTTGACTCCTGAGAGATCAAGAATATGAAGGAAAAAGATGGAAAAAGTGCCCCTTTTAAATGAAAATCTCCTCCAGTCAAATTAATTAAAAATGTTTTCAATGCTTCTGACATGCGAAGTCAGCAGCTTTTGCAGTGGGATGTATGAAGATTTTGCATTCCATGCCATGCTATCACTTTTAAGGAAAGTGATATTATTTCTTTCAAACAGAAAAGAAGTTGCCTTTCCCTCTTTTGTGCATTTTCTCAAAAACAAGTAAAATTTGACAATTGTTCAAAATAAATGGTTAACAAAAATCTGTTAAAATTAAAAAATGAGTTACAAATGAATCATTTTTCAGACAAAAATTTTGTTGAAACTAATCTATCAGCTCTAGATTTTCAGAGGAACTAATATCCCATCCAAATGATTGTAAACTCAATAAAGAACCATTCTGTAATATTTTAAAACAGTCATCTGTTCAAGTAACAAAAAGGGAAAGAGAGTACTCAACTTCCCAACTTTATCATTAAAAATATTGAAACAACAATTCATTTATAATAAACTTATTTAAATTCTATTTAAAAGAATGAACTTACACAAATCATTTTTTAATTTTAATAATACATTAAATTACCTTTTCNAAGTAACAAAAAGGGAAAGAGAGTACTCAACTTCCCAACTTTATCATTAAAAATATTGAAACAACAATTCATTTATAATAAACTTATTTAAATTCTATTTAAAAGAATGAACTTACACAAATCATTTTTTAATTTTAATAATACATTAAATTACCTTTTCTAATTCTGGCATCCATGATCGAGCCAAATGGCAATTTTGGAGTAATACCCATGTACCATTACACATTCCATCATCAATTAAAGCTCTTGCAATTGGGCCTTGACCTTGTCCAAGTGACAGAGAATTTAGCAAAGCTCCACCAAAACCCTAAAACATTAAAATCTTGTTTGTTCAAAATTGATATATATAGTTAAAAATTTCATTGTTAATTAAAAATATTACTTATAAATTTATATTAATATTATTAATCTATCAAATTGTAAATATAAATTTTAAGTAATAAACATTTTCCAAAGGTAAACTTCAGAAAATGCTTATTAATGTTATGTTCAGAAAATGTAAAAACAATGAAATAAGATTTAAACCAACAAAGAAAATAATATAGCACTAATAAAGTTTTTGAATTATTAAATTTAAAACAATTTATAATAGGATTAGAAATCAAAATGGATAAATAGAACTTATTATTTTGATATCACAAATATGATTATTGTAAACTAAATATTAATTTAAATAAATTTTAAATTTACTAAAATAGCTGGGTTTAAATTTTTCAGAAGATATGTTCAATGCTTAGAATTTCAAATAACTTTCAATAGAAGCAAATGTAAAAATCTTAGAAGCAGCACATATGTACTGTTCTAAAAAACTGCATATTATTTTCCATTTATTAATAATTAACAGAATTAATATAATGTTTCAATGTTCATTCATTAAAGTTTTATTCATATATTTAAATATATATGAATATTCTACATTTTAGCCATAAAAATACAGATTCAAAATAAAATTTTAACATTATTGAGTGGAGCATAAGGGATGCTCTTCATAAGTCAGAAAATTTTTTGTCTGTGATTGAAGTTCAAAGCAATGATTTTTTTGCAAATATGATTTTTTATTGCATTAAACATGATTTTTTTTGCAAATATGTAAAAATAGACAAGGCAAATGTCATGATAAAGCCAGAATTTTGTAATTCAATCTATGAGCTGATATATTCCAGGTCAAATATATTAACTTTTTAAATAAAAATTATTATTGATATGACTACAGTAATTTTTCAATATTGCATATATTGAAAGACTGTGAGAAATTTACACAAATACGAGAATCATTTGGTATTTGTGACAGAGAATTTTGCTTGATTATATGTATCATATAATCAAGCAAAGCTTAACCCAAGACTTCAGAAAAAATTTAAATAAACTTTCAAAGAAGGAATTATACAATTTATATAATTTTGTAATTAAAATTGTAAAGAAAGATGTAACTACTAAATAACCAACTGAATTTAAGAATTTGTAAGAAAATAACTAAAGATGTAAAATTATTGGTATACTGTTTACAAAATGTATAATTTAATATTTGTAATAAGTAACAGGGTGTCCACTTTTTATGCTAATAAAGATAATAACAATAATTGTAGTAGTATCACAGTGTGACAACACTTCTTCCCACATTTGTTAGTCTCTTGGACTGGCAGCACTGTTTCTCGTTGCATTTGAATTTGTAACAGTCGTGCATTTTAGACACGAATAAAACCTTTCTTAAGGTAATGTCTCCTTACACTACAATAATAATAATAATAATAATAATAAGACACACTTATTTAATTTGTTTTGGTTGCTATGCCTTGACTCTGGTCCGGCATAGTACACAGCCACCGGTTTAAACTGATTATTACCCACTAAACCCAACATAATAATAATAATAATAATAATATAATAAATTGAATGGCTGGATAGCCCAAGAGGTTAACACCTAACACCCCAAAACCCATGTTTTATTGACTTCTTTGGGGATTCCTAAAGTAGGCTGACTGTATGTTCCATTTTGAACAGAACAATACTGTTTTGTTGCTATGTCCTGTCCATCTCATTGTTTTAGTAAAAATCCCAATTTTGTTCTGTTTTCATAAATACTTTAAAATATGCTTAAATGTTGGTCAATCATAACCTGTAAACAAGTTTTTGTCAATGGTACTAATCATTCCTGTGGAGATGTATTGATGAAGATTAACAAGAAAGGGAAATATGTGTTGCAAGACTTGGGCATCTTAGATGCTGTATCTGTTCCATAGCATTGTTTATTTTGATCATGTGCTTACTGCGGCATATGTAAAAGACATATGATGATATTCAAAAAGAACTCAAATTCATCAAACTGGATAAATTATGGTAATGATTAAAAGTAACATGTCAACATTGTAATATCCATTTTTCCATTGCTCATGAAGGTAGAAGTGCTTCAAATAAGATAGCCAGAAACATAAGAATGCTGAGAAAACTTTCAGTTCAGTTAACAATATTAGCTTTTATTATGAAACATGATGGTGAAAGTAATAAAATTGCATCCTGAGAAGCTCTTGTTAACTACTGTGCATCACAATCAGAGTTTATGAACAAATGAATACTTGTTGAATTTGATTAAGAAGATTATGAACCAAAATTTTCTTCAGTGCATATACAAAATTAGAATCAATAATTACTAATATTTTATCACTGCATTTCATCACTGAATGAAATAAAAATGGATAGGAATAAGCCAAGAAGCATTATCTTATGTTTAGCTGCATCAAACATTCCAATTGTTCTGTAGTGTTTTTTGCCCAGCTGTGGTGTTCAAGTTAAAATTATAGATTTTACTTCCTTACCTGGTGAAACATCTAACACATAATGTGCTATGTTGAAGAAAGTAATTCATAAATTTGCATTACAAAACAATATTGTTGCTTTGTGTGCTGATAATACCAACATAAATTTTAATGGTTGCAAAAAAATTGATAAAAATAATGTGTAGCAAAATTTATAGAAAATGAACTGGAGGGAAAGATTATTTGTATTGATTGTGGGGTTGGACACACATTATAAACAATTGCCTTCAGTGTATTGTTGATTATTTATCAATCAAAACTGAATGTTTTATTGTAAAAGCATACAAATACTTTTCTGTATAATGTGAAATCCTAATAGCCCCGGGTCTAAAATAATAATTTAAAAATAATGTTAAAATTTTATCATAAAATTATCTTTCATTTTGATGGGAAAATAGCGTTTTTTTTTCTAGCGTGGGAAAACAGCTAGGAGAGTCACTTCCTTTGACGGAAGTATGAGCATCCTCTGTTTTTCCCTTATCTGCTAAAAATCTCGCTTCGATGGAAATTGTTTACCCCTCATTTCTTTCCCCTTCCCATCCATTCACATGGATAAAGCCTCGACTGATAATTGGTCGTAAATGAGAAGATATAGGCGAAGTTCAGCAGTATTCGGGGAGTTCGTCAACAGATCCCAGCGTATTCAGACAAAATCCATACAAGCTCTCTAAGGCCAACACCTTAAGAGTTCGTTGGCAGACCGAAAGTGACAAGACTCCACTCAATTGTTCTCTAAGGCCAATGCCCTTAAGAGTTGTGAGGGTCAAAAGGGATGAAGAATTTTATGAATAAAATAATCAGTTAAAGAAGAAACTAAAAACTTTAGATAAAATAATATTTCGAACTTCACCAAGATTTTATCTACAAAAACGAATGAAACAGCAGAATTTTGAAAGGAAGTTGATTTCCTTTCCCAGGCGAACTGGTGATGAGCCGATAAGGTTGCACACAGGATGTAAGAGAGAATAAAAAGGGCCGTTTTCGCGCCATTCAGGAAGCAGTCCAATTCGAGTAGTAGACGGATTGAGAAGTGTCCTGCCATATGTCCATACAAAACCTCCGAAGCAGTCCATAAAGTAGGAAACTGCTATACCAGGGAAGAATACTTAAGAAGTCATACAGATGAATCCAACATACGACATACGACATGAATATACTAAAGTATAACATACGAGAAAGGAAAGATAATCGAATAACCTCCTCTAGAGAATACAAGAAGAGGAATATTTAAGGAAGGAAGTAGATCTTCATACAAATACAGAAGGTAATACAAGCTCTGAATAGATCGATGTAAACTCTCTCACGCGTTACGTTAGAAATAAGATAGTTTAAGTTAGATTTAGGTTAGATTCATCATTGTATATTCTTTATTATTCGATTTATTAAATATTTACTTGTTTATATAATGACTTGGTTTCTGTTGAACATTCATTTATATTTAAGTTCCTATGTTTATTCGATCTCCGAGATTAGGGATAACGCGTGTTAATCCGTGTGTAAAAGAATTGATTAACTGGTGTCTAGGAATCCTGACAATTTGGATAGAGATTTCACAGTCTTTAATCCTCATTAAACAATAAATATTACAGCCCTCCTATGAAAAGGTTTTAAGATCGGATCTCACGATTCGAAACTCCGAGAACTATTCTCACGGAATAGGCCGAGTAAGTGGCACCCTTTAGCAGGTGCCCCCAGCTATCTCACATCGTACGTCCATAGATCGGAGAGTGAAAGGGACTCCACACATATATGCCAGCTGACCAACGCCATAGTCATCTCCTAACAACTTACTCCTAAATTACCAATGGAGTACCTTCGCTGAATAAGATGATGACACTGCCAAGTGAACAGGTCGCATGTTTAGGAAAAAATTGTGAGCTCTCTCTCTCGTAATTGTATAGTTTAAGAACACATTTCTCTCTTGACTCGGTATAGACTAAGAATAGATTTTCTTCCTGTCGCGATTAATTTGATTATTCGTTTTTTTGATTGACTGTTTTGGATTTTTGACTATTTCTTATTTTGTATTAATATTGTTCATTTTGTTTATTAAATTCTCTATATTTTGTTTAGAGATGTCTCTGGACTATTTCCTGAATCAGATCTACGGCATAAATTTCACGCGTGTTTATCCGCGTTACGAGAAGTAGATAAACTGGTGTCGGGACCCTGACATAAGGAATAAGGTGAATTCGCCATCACCAACTTCCGCTCTAAATTCTAATTTAACTATAAGACCCTCCGCCACTCGATTTCCTATTAAATAGGAAAGCCATTCTTGTGGACGAATGAGACTAGTTTCACCAACTAGCTGCCGATTAAGTGATACTAATTATCTTAGTAGATAAGTACCCCCGGCGAATCTCACAATATACAGTCAGAATTGAAGAACTTAAAAACTTTTGTGGCTTTGCAGGAAACAGTTTAATATAATGCTAAACTGTTAGAACATGGAAACACAATATTTTTGTCTTGGGCCCATCAATTGACAGAATTTTAAGCATGTCTGACAGACTTCATTCATATTTTCTTTATCAAAAAAAAAAAAATATGCCATCATGTTGCAGAAATTGTTTGTAGATTCCTGTTTAAAATTATGATTGTCATTTGCAAGACATCAAATTTCTACATTCTAAACACACACATCAGCTTCATTGAAAACAATAACTACTATTTCTGTAGATGAAATATTAAAATTGAGCATTCTGCCAACATATCAGCAGCCCACAGCAGTGAGCTGTTTGTTACAACTAATGCATTTCCATAGCCATATATAAACATTGGGGGGCTACAGGAGCAAGCCAAAAGAATTCTGACTGAAATCTTTCTCTTTTCTAGTCAACAATAGGTCTATTGGCTATAGTCTAAGTATAAAAAAAATGTAAACCTAAATGTAACTTAGGCTTAACAAAATGTAAAGCCTAAATTTATGTAACAAAAGCTAAAGCATATATTACACAAACTGCACGTGGACACTACTGACTAGGCTGAGGGGACTTAGCCACTTCATAGTCTCATTGTCTAATGAGACTATGAAGGTTCTGAACTAATGTCAAAAAATTACTAGAAGCATAAGTAGATTCAGGTGAAATTACTGAACTTAAGATTTTTAAGTAGTTGAGAATTTCTATGAAACCAGTTTAGAATATACTGTATGTTTATACAGTATATTCAGTGAAAGTGCACCTCAAAATAACACAGAAATTCAAGTAGGTATAACTAAGAAAGGAGGTATCTGAATGGAAAGAAATTTATGACACTCTGAACATGGATCTGATCACACGGATTTGAATAGACAAAACTATTTGATCAGTGGACTTCTTGAAAGGTATAATTGTGGGATGATTGAATGCTTAAAATGAAGAAAATATTTTTGTATTTGATAGGTGAGTGCAAATATTTTCTGAAATGAGTGAACAATGTCTATAGTTTCAGAGAATTTGTAACATAGTAGAATTTATTCTGAATCTGCCTAGAAGTACAGCATCCATAGAAAGAATATTTTCTATTATGTTATGCATGTTGTCTAAGAAGAAATCCGGGTTAAGTATCCAATCAATTAAAACAATGCTAAATGTAAGACAAAAGTGTAACATGAAATGTGGTAAGTTTTATGACAAGATATTGAAAGATCAAAATTTTTTGCATAAAGCGAGTTTGTCTGAAAAGTACACATGGTAATAGCACGAAGATGTGCAGTCCTCTCTACACCAACTTTTAGACAGATAATAACTTTCCTATTTACATAAATAGTGACATATTAATTTTTGAATGTCACAAAGTAAACTTTTAAAGATAAATTTCTTTTGTATTAAAATTCAGTATTGTAAAATTTGCTATAAATTTATATTTAAAACTTTATGAAGCTTTTATGGATAATTTTTAGTGGAAAATAATACAAAATATTTTAAATTTATAAATATTTATATATTATACTCAGAGTTTATATATTGTTTTATTCAATTAATTCTATTACCTGATCAGAAGCAAATTTTAAAAGAGCAGCTGTGGGATCTGCTCCTGGAGAAAGTATAAATATTAATGGAGTACAACTGTTGCTTTGAAAATAAACTTTTTCAAGATCAAATGGTGGAATTTCAATATATTTTTCTCCAAGATATTTTTTGATAAAATTCCTAACTCTTGGAATAATTCTATCTGGACGAATACATCTTAAAATAAGCAGTTTTTGAAACTCACTTAAATTTGTCCATGGAAAGGGATAATTCATATATTCAGGAGTCTAAATATGAAAAATATAAAAAATCTTATTACATCTTTAATTGATTTAATATCTTGTATTTATGTTATATATTTAAAAATAAAATTACTCACATATAGAGTAAAATATTATGATAAGTTTATTAAATATATAAGTTATATTTAGTCAAAACTTTATAACTTTAAAACTTTTGGTCAAAAATAAAATAAACAGTTTATTTAATCCAAAAACAATTTTAAATAATTTTTCACTATAATTATTCAAAAATTTAATTTTCAAATTAGCTCAGCTTATATCACTTGTGATTGTAAAGTTATTTAAAATCAAATATAACTGTCTTATTCATTTACAAAAACTAAATTTTTAGTTTTTAGTTTTTAATTTAGAGTATAATTAATTGATAATTATTAAAGTTTATTAGTTTATTATCCTGAATAAAAATTGAGTAAAAAGTAGAAGTGCATGTCTATGTGTATATATAGGGCTATTAAAAATTCTTGTATTGGTTTCATTATTTTGTTCTTATGCATTGATACCAGCATTGCATCGATAGATAGGAAAACTCATCAAGCTTTTCCATACTTCCTGCATCTATGTAGTTACATGTTTGCCCCAAGGTAGCAAAAAGTTTTGCAAAATGGCCACTAACAGCAGTGAGAAATCTTTCTGTGTCCTGGAGTTTCATAAAATTCAGTCTGGTATCAGTATCCAGCAGCATTTCCACATTAAATTTTGGAAGGATCTACCAACTGACAATTCCATTAGCAGATGGTATGTGCAATTTCAAGAGACAGGATGTCTGAATAAGTTAAAAGGAGCATGTAAGATAAACTGAACTATCATATTGTATATAGATACAGTAGAGCATCGATTATCCGACCCCCGATTAACCGTCACATCAGTTAACCGACCGTTCTAGTCGGCAAATTTCAAATGTCCGCTAGTGATGTGGCACTACAATATTTGGCTATGTCTTGGCTACTTTAATATTATTTTTACGTGTTTTAGCTGGCAACACTCATTCGACCATGAAAGGGAGCCAGTATTTAAACGAGGCTTAATTTTCTAATTTTTAACGATACAATAGCGACGATTATTATTTAAAAAAAAATTTGTTAGGCTTAACATCAATGAAAATTCAACGTGACATTGGTTAATAGCGATATACTAATATACTAATTACATGGGATATACTAATATACTATACCAGGGGTGGCAAACCTATGGCACATGTGCCCAAAGTGGCACGTAAAGAGAAATCATCTGGCACGTAATGTATCATACGATTTCTGTCTTTTTCAATAATCTTTTCAGTTTATCACCCAATCATCCTTTTTTCAATCAGATTTTTTACATTTATTCTAATTAAAGCGTATTCGTTTAATTTCTTTAAATATCGTTATTCGAAGTCTGAAACTTTGGCATGCATAAACATCTTTAAAGCTAAGTATGCTTACAATATGGCACATGAATACAAAAAGGTTCGCCATCCCTGTACTATACTAATAATGTATTTTTTTCATTTTTTTCGGTTATCCGGTTTTTTCAATTATCCGACCAACCTGAGTCCCCAATTGAGTCAGATAATCGATGCTCTACTGTATTGGTAGAGTTACAGAAGTGGCACATATTGAAAATTTGTAATAGATGTAAAAAATTCTGAGAGATGGCTTTACAAAACAAAATGTAAATTGTATTTCTATTCCAAAGTTTGTATACATGATGACTTTTTAAAACCAATACAGTCATTTTGAATAGCCCTATACATACATTACATATACATACACACTTCTAATTTCACAGCATATATACATATACTGAATAAAATAGAATTGAAAATAATATTTAAAAACATTAAGGTATATTGAAAACTTACTAAACTATCATATATATTCTTCCATTCTTTCAGATCTGAAGAAAATGATTTTCTGAAATTTTCAAATGTTTTTAAAGTAGTTAAATTGCATATTTCATCCCAAGATATAGAAGGAATCCATTCTGCTGGTTTCTCATATATATTTTCTAAAGAAATTCCACCAGTCAAAAGAAAATTCCATTCTTCCTCATTAATTTTATCATCATATTTCAATAAATTAATGCAAAGGAGAAATGAAAACAGCAACTGAAATTATTGTTAAAAGTAGATCTTGAATATTTTGTTACAAAATTTAAAAGTTTTCTTTTAACATAGCATTAAACTTTACATAATATAAAATAAAATAATATCTTATAAAAATTTCTGTAAAACAATAAAAATTTATAAATTCATTAAAAAATTAGTTTTATAAATTATTACATCAAATGCAGTAAATACCATATTTGTCTGAATATAAGTTAATCTGAATATAGGTTGATTCCTAATTTTTTTAGTTTTCTCCAAAAAAATTTTCTTTCCAATAAAGCATAAATCGACCTAGAGAATACCATGTATCAATCTTATTTGTGTGACAAATCACTTATGTTTTTTTCTTGATATGCTGAACATGTGAGCAACTGTGCTAGTGTTATTTTTCTCAGCATATTTGATGCATATAAGCTTAATGTTCACATCAAAGCTTCTACATTCAGATACTTATTTTGATTGGGTTATATTTTGTTCAGTTCAAACTTTCATTTAACAATCCATCTCTGTCTGTTAAGAAAAAATGTAGACTACCTGAAATTCCATAATGCAGGATTTCCTGCAACCTTTGAGAGTGAAATACAGAGTGTAAAATATTATACCAACTTTAATTATACTCTTATTTGCATAGAATATCGACCATAACTTATGTTAGGCAAAAAAAAATACTGGAACACGATTAAGTGTATCAAGGATTTTTTCACACCTGTATTAAAGCCAAGTATCTGCATGTAGGTCATACTTGGGTATAGGTTAAGAATGGATTTTTGGACCTAGAATTTAGAAAAATCTATCATATATCTGGGCAGATATGATAATTAATTTTATGATTTTCTTTTAAAAATAATATAATTAAAAATTATGCAATTTAAGAATTATGTAATTCTCAAAGTGAGATTAACAAAGAAAAAATTTGATAATAAAATTAAGTTTTTTGTATAGATAATTTCTCATTTTTCTGTATATACAGTTAATAAAAACAATTTTTAAAACTAGAATCTTAAATCCTCTTATTAATGATTACTTATTAAATAAATATTAAATGATAACTTTTTTATTTTGAAATATTTTGATCATTATAAAGATTATCCAAATTTTTAATAAAGATCACATGATCTGATAACCAGCCAAATTTTTCCTAGTAGTAAATTGTCTGAAAAAAATTTAATATCAACAGAGAAAAAATTTTTCTCTATTTGATATTAAACTGTAAATTTTTATGTAGATATCAAAACTTTTATATAGTAAACTTTTAAGCCAATTTTTAAAATAAAAAAATGTTTCATAAGTAGTAAATTAATTTTAAAAATTCTTCATTTGACATGGGTCTGTAATAGATTTTATATACACATAGATCAAAAATATTGTTCAACACTAATACTTAATTTACAACTAGAAGGAAATAGAAAATAGAAGGCAAGAAGTAGCAAAGTTAATAGGACAGAATAAGAAAGAATACCCAGATTGTTCAGAGCCACATGTGAGCTTTGTAAACACCCAATACTATCTTCTACCTTCCACTCCCACTTACTGTTCTAGTAGGGGTTTTTTTCTTCATCTAGTTGATTAAAAAACCCAGTCACTCACTCTGACTAGTCAAACTGAAACACCAACTCTAACACCATGACTCCAGTCTGGGAATTTCAAAGTTCTCACATGTCTCTCAGGCACCAGACACTGCAACATCTCTCTCCTTTTGAGTTATTTTCTCCTAGAGCACCCACTCAAAAAATTACCCTTCTTCACCTCATATGCCCTCATATAACCTCGTATTCATTATTGGTAAATTCTAGGAAATGTCTACGACATATAAACAACAAGATATCCTGTCATGTTTTATCATGTCAAGAAAACTTCTTAATCTAACAAACAGTAAAATGATATGAAAGCCATTTTTACATGGTGTAGAAAAGTTGTTGCAAGTTAATCTAGTGGCTTATAATTCACACTATTGAAACTGAAAAGTTTTTCTAACACATAATCATGGAGTGCAGGAAGGGAATTACAGTATTTTAAAATTAATTTATCTATTATATTATAATTATATTATGATAAATTTCTTACAATTAACAATAATTTGATTTCATGGTTTTAAGATTAAAAAATTTAACTTTATAAATAATTTTTTGATAATGATATTTAATTCACAAATATTAAAAGTCAAATGTTTGCTTGTTGAATGCAATCATATACTGTTTCTCTCTCTATTATGCAATATCATTAAATATTTTTGTTCTAGCTAAAATTAAGTCAAATTTAAAAAATTAATTTTTTTCTCATTTTGAATATTTTTGGTCATGTTTGTATATTAAAAAAATTATCATCTTTCCTTTTAATTTCTTTATTTTATCATCAAGAAAAATATTATCATCATTATTCATATTGTAAATTATATCATCTTGTAAACAAATAAAAGTGATAAATTGGAAAGCAATGGAACTTTCTGCACAGTAACCATGTCTGCAGAAAATTTTCCAGTAGAGAACAAATTTGGAACAAAAATAATTACATCAATAGATTTTTATTTAATTATTTACTTTTTTCGGTTTTTTCAGACAGACAGAGTGGTCCATGGTCAAGGATACAAGGTAACATATTGCAATCACTTTTAGAATAATTTGTGGAATTTTCTTGGTCCACAGAGGTCCACTTGGATGTCCAGAAGAGAGAAAATGGAGTATTTGCCCACCCCTAGACACCCATAACAGTAACTTAAACTATATCTGATTATTTATTTGTTGAAATCATGTCTTCTTCTTCTTCTTGTTTCTTCTAATTTTATGTCACAACTTGGTGCATTTATCGACACTTGGCAAATAATTTCATCATCCACTTTTAATTCATACAGATACGCATTTCGGGCTTTTGTCCCTCTTCAGTCTGTTACATCGATAGGTTGTGACTTGTGTATACAATATCAGTCAGGCACCTTTCGTACTTCCCACAACCCTCCCCTCCCCTCTTCTCCCAACTTGACGGCCTCCCCCGCATGCCTCGTAACTTGTAACATGTCACTTCCCCAAGTGCTGCACACAGTCTCGCCTGCAACTGCTTCAGGTCTGTGATGTGTTCTTTTAATCTTGTTTCTAAATTTCGTTTTGTTTCTCCAATGTATACTTTTGGCGGTTCGCATGTGCAAGGTATTTTATAGATGACTTCAGTAGTGTTGTATTTGTCTGGTTGTTTATTTATGTCAGGTTCAGCCTTCTGGATTCTTTTTTGCAAGTTGTTATAGGTTGGGGCTAGCTTTATATTTATTTTATCAAAACTTTTGTTTACCTGTTCAAAGAAGCCACGAACGGAGCACATTCATAAAAACTGGCTACAATTTTTAAAAATAAAATGTTTATACAGTCGCAGGCGAGGCTGTGTGCAGCACTTGGGGAAGTGACACGTTACAAGTTACGAGGCATGCGGGGGAGGCCGTCAAGTCGGGAGAAGAGGGGAGGGGAGGGTTGTGGGAAGTACGAAAGGTGCCTGACTGATACTGTATACACAAGTCACAACCTATCGATGTAACAGACTGAAGAGGGGCAAAAGCCCGAAATGCGTATCTGTATGAATTAAAAGTGGATGATGAAATTATTTGCCAAGTGTCGATAAATGCACCAAGTTGTGACATAGAATTAGAAGAAACAAGAATATTTGATTATGTTAAAGATAATGTGCAGTTAAAAATTATTAAAATTTATATATGTATAATTGCTTTTTGTTTATAATAATGCTAATAAATGTAATGAATATTACATAAAGAAAAATGTATAAAGCTTAATTTGACTTTTGTTCTTTATGACAGGATAAATGGACTAGTTAAAAGAAGTTAAGAATAAAAATGGTTTGTTTTTAAAGGTTTGTGTAGAGGTTTGGTTATTATTTAAGTGCAGTTAGAGAAGAGTGTAAAAATGTACATATCTTATTAATACTGTTATTGTTAAATAACACTAAATTTATTCATATTGAACAATTTTCAGTAAATTATAATTATTAAACTTTAAATTTTTATCATCAGCAAACAAAAATCATTACATATACTTACTTTGTCTTTTTCAAATAAACTATGGCAAATATTTGAATAAAGAGAGTAAGTAAAATGAGATTTTAAGTTTTTTAATCTTTCTTCTAATGTCATTCCATGTTCTGAATAATCAATAGAATTTTCAAAAAGAGCAATAAACCATTTTAAAGAATATTGGTACATTGGATCAATGTTAGCTAAATCTGCTATTGTAAAAAACAGTATTGATGAATGAACAGCAATTGATCGATATCCAACACGAGCCTCTTCTATTTGTGTTTCTGTTTGTTCTGAAACTGCCTAAAAATATTTTTTCAAAATTTAGCAATATGATAATGTTTATTCATATATAGAAATCTCTACATATCAACAAACTATAGAGAAAAGTAAATATTTTAATTAATCAAACAAAAATTTATAATATATAGTTTATTTTACCTAATTTAAATAATTAGAATATATAATATTTTAAAAATAAATTTACAGTATAAAATAAAAAATTTTATATAAAGTCAAATATTTGTTTTCATTCATATGAGATAAAATGAATGAAAACAAATATTTGACTTCATATAAAATTTTTTATTTTCATATTAATATAATATAATTATAATTATATTTAATTAATTATAATTGTAATTAATATTAATATAAATATTCATATTAATAAATATGCATTACCAGTAATGAAAAACCAGAATGAAATCAAATGATAATTTTCTTTTTACCGCAAACATTTACCTATGTAAAGTAACTTATTTTGTTCTTTTTCTTTTTCACTCTCTGAATGTATATGTGTATTGATCAATTTCAAAAAGCAACATTACAAGAAT
Source organism: Centruroides sculpturatus (assembly GCF_000671375.1). Taxonomy (NCBI): domain Eukaryota; kingdom Metazoa; phylum Arthropoda; class Arachnida; order Scorpiones; family Buthidae; genus Centruroides; species Centruroides sculpturatus. The sequence goes on from NW_019384640.1 coordinate 836,809, forward strand.
TTAACGATTTTAAGCATTTGTTTCAAAAACAAATTACATTATTTAAATTTCTTTATAGTAATAAAAAAAATCTGTACTACAATAATTGTAGTACAGATTTACTAATTATTTGTAACAATTATTCTTCTGCCAAATTCTTATGAAAGTTTATTTTTGCCAAAATCTCTATGTCAGTTATCTTATTCCTGTAGTATGAAATAGATAATTCTTCATACAGGCCAATCATAAGATAATTTGATCATCCCAGGTGATTCTGATAATTCAAACAAAACCAAATATAAATACAAATTATAATAATGAAATGTCCAACAGAGAATGAGCAGTTCAAGTACTTCCTTATTATCAAAAGAAAACCATCAGATGACCAAAAAGTTAAATTACATGTTTTGGATAATGCATATAAGGAGCTGTCTATTAATTTCATGGACAATTTTGAGCCAATTTTGACCTCATCCCTCCTCTTTCTGTACAATGATGTAGTTTTGGAAAAATTATCATCTTTAATTACATGTATAATACAATAATTCATGAATCTCTTTCATTTTCAAAAAATAACTTTAAAAAGTTCTACAAATAACTGACAATTTATTCACTAGCTAGTAAGTATTCTTATAAGAACAAATTCATTTGCCACTTATATCATTAAAATCTACATAGACAATGCCTTGACCCTCCTTCCTTCCTCCTCATGATGTACAGTGATGTACTGTACTTTTCATAACTCTCCTCTCTCCTTAAACTATACATGTAATTAATGGAGAACCCTATCCTTTTTCATCAAATAAATGGTTCAAGCACAAAAAGTCTGAAATTCAAAAAAAACTTATTAAAGTGTTTAATTGAAAATAAAATCAAATATTATACAAAAAATTAGGAATGAAGATGACCTTCATTATTTAGATGCTGTACCATCCACTAAAAACATAAATATGCTCAACCATGACATGTCCAACATGCACAAAAGATTATAAATGCTCTGAAATACATTATTATAGTTCACTGTGACAAGAGAAATCAGCTTTTTTTTTTTCTGGAGAAATGTTTCGACAATATATCACCAATAAACTCATTATTTTCATCAGTTTTTGTGATGATTTATGTTACGGAAAGATCTGGCAACACCAGAGAGAGAGCGGCACGTGCAAGACAGACGGCCGATTAATGTACGCGACTGGAGATCATCTGGTCCAAGTAGAACCCTGAATAAAGTATTCAGAGTAAGTGTTTGTATTCCTGTCTTACTGGGGGTCTTAAGTGCATCACGAACAGCGTGTAAACACAAAGCAAACTATATAAAACAATTTAGTTCAATTATTTTGTATTATTTTTTCTGTAAATAAATATTTTGTTCTCTTCCAGCAGAGCATATTTTTCAGTCTTATTTCAAATGGCAATTACCTATTATTTACATTTATTTCCTATAAATAAATTCATTTCTGACATTAAAAGTAAGAATGAATTTTACATCATCTTGTAGGTAGCTTCTGGTAACAGACTGGCAACTTTGGGTTGAATTGCATTTGACAATCAACATGTTAAACAAAAGTAAAACAAAACTTAAATTCTTTTAATTTTTTTTTAATATCATTTTTTAATAACTTCTTTGGATAACTGTTTAATAACATTGTTTTGTTAATGAAATTAATTGACTGTGGATAATAAAATATACATGGATATAAAACTATGAAGTATTTTATTAAAAGTTAAAATTTTCACAATTGAAAATTAACAAAGTTAAAATTCATTTTTTTAAATTAAAAAAAATATATACTTTCTTTAGAATTTGGCACCATAATAATATAAATTATAGTAATGCTTACTTAAAATATCAAAATTATTTTACTTAGAAATGTTTTCATTCTTTTTCAGATGCCAATTACATATTATTTATGACTACTTAATTTTGGTACTTTTGTTTGTTGAAAACTTATACATATATAATTTAAAATATAAGAATTTATATTTCTATATACATTTAAAAATGTTTGATCTAATGTTTGTTAACAAACTACAGGACATTCTTAAATGAAAGTGGAGCTTAATCTCTTCTTTTAAAAAAATGAACACATTTCTAAGTGAAATAATTCTGGTATTCTGTAGTAATTGTTACTATTATTTATTTTAAAAATTTACATTTTTAAATTTTTTTTATAATTTAAATGCATTAATAGTAATAGTAAATGCAGAAATCCAGTTATATATTGGCTAAGCATAGTAATAAATTTTGTAAATTTATTATATTATATATTAATTGAGAAAATATTATTTTTGTTTATATTATTATATAACCTAACTTAATTAAATATTTATCATATTTTTATTAAACATATATATTATACAAATTAACAACTATATCATATATTCTAAAATAAACCTGTTTTTCTTGAATTTCATTTGAAACAGATTGCAATGATGAAAGAATGTTAATGGCAACTTCATCTTCTAATATAGTTCCTTCAGAAGTTGATAACTGTTTCAATATTTTATCCTCTAAATCCCTTAACTTTCTAAAATTTAACAAATTTAATGAAACTTAAATATATTATTCTTTAAAATAAAATATGAAATTATCATAATTAAAGTTTTATAGAGATAGAAAAAGAATTGATTTGAAATATTTGATATATTCAAGAACTATAAATAGAAAATGTACAGAAATTAAAAATTTGTAAAATTAGCATAATTTGATAATTTTACATTTTATTTCATAATTTAATTTATAAATTATAAGCATAATAGTTTGGTATTATGTTTATTTTATTTATGAAAACTTCATAAATAAAATAAAGACTATGATTAAAAATTGCATTATCTTGTACTTAATATGAAGTTAACATATTTATAATATACAACAAAATATGTATTTTTTAAAATATTTAGAAAATGAAAAAAAAAAAGCTAACTTTTTATTTTCTGCACTTTGAATAATTAATTGGTTTCTTTCAAATTCTAATTCTGGCTTTTCCTTTCTTACAACAATGCCCTGCAATTGATCCTCCAATCCAGCTGGTGTAATCATAAAATTTATAATTGCCACTTTCACAAACATTTCAGGCAAGTAATGAGGATTACGTAATTTTGTAGTAATATATAACCTAAAGTTATCAGAATATTCAATAGTACTATCTCCAAGTTTAATGCATAAGGTACCGCCTTGTCTAAATGTCTGTTTTAGTAATAATGGTTCCAAAATAGGATCCAAATCTTCATTAACATTTTCTATTAAAACCTGAAATAAATATATTTCTTTTTATTCATAATTACTTTATATGATATAAGACAATTAAATTATTATTCCTATTTAGAATATTGATATTTATTGACGAAATATTTAAATCTTACCGAGTTTCCAACCTGAATACAGTCTTGTAATGTATGAAAAAACTTTTTATCAGTCAACCTAATAACTTTAATGTCTTTTTCCATGTTTTTAATCCATCTATTAGCTTGACCTTGAGGATCAATCATTAATGGCCACTTTATACCATTTCTAAAGACAATTTTGTTAAATTAATAATAAATTTTAAAAGTTAAATGCATAAATGCAAAAAATTAGAAATAGTGTTTTACAAACTTTGCAATTAAAGCATTTTCAACTGAGAAATTATCTGCAGGAAGACCAGCAATTTTCCATTCTCTAATAATTACAGGATCACCAAGAACTTCAGATAAGGAAAAATCTTTACTACATATAATATTTTCCTCTTCAGTAATTTTTATCCAATATAATAATTGATTCTACAGTATAAAGTACAAGAGAAATCAGTAAATAGGTCATAAATGACTATTAAAAAATACTAAATGAAATAGAGACTTGAAAATCATTTATCATTACATTTACAAGTTCGCTTATTTCACAACATAATCTCCCTCATTTAATGTATGAATGATATATATCCCATTGTTTTATTGAAGCCTCAATACAGGCTGCATAAAAGTTTTGGGTCTGCTGTTTTAGCCATATCACCTCACATTCAAACTTTTCAACATTTGTGAAATATTTGCATCTAAAATGATTTTTTAATAGACTAAATAGGTGAAAATTGCTTGAGGCTAAAATGATGCTGTAAGGATCAAGAAGTTTCCACTCCAATTGTTCAATTTTCTCCAGTTTAACCAAGCCAAATGACATTTGGCATTATCATGATTAAACAGTATTCCTTGTCAGTAAGTTTATATATTTTTAATTGCAATGTGAAGCTTTGACAGAACTAGACAGTATGATTCAATATTCACATTCTGACCTGGCTTCTGGACAATACTTGATAATCCCTAAACACTATAAGATTAACCTTCCTTAAATTTCTTGGATGAAGGCAAAGAAGGATTATAATTATTTGCTTTTTTTCCAATATTGTAATAAATCTTCTTAACAGCTATATGTAATTTGATATAAATTTTAGGGACTTATCACACCACGGTTTTCAATTGGAAAGCTCACTGAGATTTTGTTAAACCAATATGTACAGTACATTTCAGGACATATACAGTGAGTGATTGGTTAACGAACAGTTCGGACAGTGAACAAATCAGATAACAAACTTTCGTGAAAGATTTTTATGTTCGGACAATGAACACATGTTCAGATAACAAACACTTTACAGAACAAACAGAAAAAGAAGCAACATAAAATAGTGAATACCGATTGGTCTTCCCTTGTCTTCAGGTAACAATTTGAAACCTTTCAGAGCTCTGAAGATGTCGACATCGACACTCAACCCGATACCAATTGGATAGTATTCCTTAGAATTTTCAAACTCTCCATTGTAATTCCAGCTTTTTGTTTACCTTTCTGACAAATAATTTTTTATAAACTTCATGTTGGGAGAATACTTGTTAAGTTTTGTGTTGGTTTTTATTTACGAAAGGCGAGAGTTTAACTGTTCCATTGGATATTTGTAAACATTTTAATACCAAATTTCGAATTCATCAGGGCCTTGCATTTAAATGTACACTAGTTGATTTCTGTTCTCTAAATTTTTGTAAGTGCTTTTCTGAACTTTTTTTTAAAAAAGAAACTGATAATATTATGGAGCCTAAAAAGAATGGAGTGTCAAGAACTGTGCTCACCATAGAAACCAAACAAGAGATAATAGAGTGTCATAAGGTAGAGAGTGGGCACAAGATGTCTGATGTTGCTAGGCAGTATAACTTGAACAGGTTTACAGTAGGCACACTCTTAGCTATGAAAGATACATCAAGAAGTCTCAATCAGCTAATGGAGTAATGAAAATCACATCTGAGAAATAAAAAGCATTTTAGAGCTCATAATGGAACCTGAAACTGATCTGACAGAAGAACTCCAAGAACTCTCAAGTGAAGAACACCAAGAAACTCAGTGAAATGTGTTTTCTTTTGAAAAAGAAGAATACAAAAGAGGACCAATGCCGACATCTGCTATTAAAGATCTTTTGAAGAAGTAGGAAGATGTCAGAACAATGGTCATCCAAATGACATCCAAACCAGAATGAAGTTAATAGGCTTGGAGATCTCCACAATTACAATGCTATTAATTACTTGAGAGGCTTGGAAATATTCTTAGAAAAGCTTTTCTACAAACCTCACACTTTATGTCCTTACTGTATGTTATTGTCAACATCTGGAAATCATTAAATGCAATGTTTCTTCTTACCCATTTTAATGGAGGAAAGGGAAAGGTTGTCAGTGATCCAAATTCTCACATATGGTCACCATTCAGTTCCAGCTTCCAGTGCCATCCTTCTTTTCACCCACCTAGATTTACTCACTGCCCCATGGATGGTATCTCCCACTTTGGGAACCATTGATCTACAGTTAATCATCTGTCAGCTTGAATCATCTCCACCACCACACAGTTGCTTCTGTTGCAATTTTAACAGGTTCACCAAATCAGTCTTCATCAGCAACTTTTGACCCTGAGAAAATTTATCAATCTAGTAGCATACCACTTTAAATGACAACACTTCTCACTGTAAACAGGAAACATTTCTTTACGAATTTCCTTGCAGGAATGCCTTTTGCCTATAAAATGCACACCAAAATGTTGCTCTTTAATTGTATACTCCTGAAGCATAGTTGCCATTTTGAAACTAAGCTGAACATGTGCATGTGACACCTAGAGTATCTTGCCTCAATTAATCATAAGGTGTTCTCAATAAAGAAAAAAGAGCAGACAGACAGACATAATTTTATTTTAACATTAATATACATTGTGAAACAAAAACCTAAAATAATTTTTTGATTTCTTTCCATAAATCATAATTTTGCATTTTTCTAAAATTAAAATACAGGTAGGTCTCCTACAACACAGTAGATATGTTCCTTGAAAATACCGCGTTGTAAAAAATTGCGTTATAGGAGACACCAACTTAATACAAAAACTGGGATTCAGTTCTAAAAAGAGAAAAACTTGGCGTTTGAATGATGTTTTTTGAATTTTTCAAACCAGCCATTGCTAGCCACAAATTTAACACTGGTTTCATCAGCTGACAACTGTCCCATTTGTTTTAAATAATCAAATATTTTTAAGGCTTTGTGTTTAAGTGCAGTTTTATTTAAAGGCAACCATTTCTTGTTCATATCTTCTACCCATAATATTAGCGCTTGTTCCATTTTTTCCATTATAGGTGCTCTTGGACGAGCAACATTTTTTGCAAGAATAGATGATCCGGATGCGACCAAATTCCTAATCTTTTCTCCCAATTGCTTAATTGATCGAATAGTCAACTCATTTAAATTAAAATGCCTACTAATATCAGCTATTCGCTCTTGATTTTTAATTCAATCCAAAATTTATATCTTTGAGGAGTTATAAATTTTCTTTTTAACGACAGTCCTTTCTTTTCATTCGGCATTGTTATGGATAAAATTTTTTCAAACAGTTTTGTGGACAGTAAAAATCACAAAAAATAACTTCCTTTCACTATGTTGTTAAAAATATACACCCAATAGAAGTTTATACTGTATTTTGGACCATTTTTGCAGTCCCCACTTATTGAAAGAGTATAAATGATCGAAAATTTTGTGATATATTTGAGTGTTTATGGTAACTGATGCACTTCTGTCTAGAAACTGGTCTTCCCCTGAAACTTTCAAGGGAATAACATGCCAACGTTGACAAACAGCTTTTTCCAAGGACATTTAGCTATGTATGCCAAACTGCAGCTTGTATCACGTGATCCGTTGCAATTTTTCTGTTATGTGAAAGATAATTTGTTTCTAAATACTGTAAACCGCGTTGTAAAAGTACTGCATTGTAAGAAAATTTCCGCATTTTTCCAATCGCATTGGAGTGAAAACGCGTTGTAAAGGTACCGCGTTGTAGGAGGCCTAACTGCAATAATTATATAGTAAAAGTGTGTATAAAAAATGTGTTATCAAAGTTCAAAAACTTTTCTGTTTTTTAGTACATCATAGCACTAGATATCTTCAAGAAATGACATACAAGGTCTGTTCAAAAAGTATCGGACCTTTGGTCGGCAAAAATAAATTTATTGACTTTGAGGTACAAAACCCTAATCCCCTTCAAAGTAGTCTCCTTGGTAATGTATACACTTCTCCCAGCGTTCCTGCCATTGCTGAAAGCACTGCTGGAACGCATTTTCTGGAATGGCCATCAGCCGGTCCGTCGCATTTCGCACGATGTCTTCTCTCGACTAAATTCGTGTTCCTTTTAGCGGCATTTTCAGCTTGGGAAATAGCCAAAAGTCACACGGAGCCATGTGGGGAGATTACGGAGCGTGACGAACCACAGGAGTGTTGTGTTTGGCGACGAAAGCCTGAATCAGATGCGCAGAATAGGCGGATGCGTTATCACGATGGAGCTGCCAAGTTTTGATCGACCACAGATCCAGTCGTTTGCGTCGCACTGTATCGGAAAGACGACGAAGGACCTCCTGGTAGTACTCCTTTGCGATGGTTTGGCCTTGTGGTGCGTACTCACGACACACCACCCCACGAGAGTCGAAAAAACTGTCAACATGACCTTTGATATTGCTGCAGACCTGCCGCGCTTTTTTGGCCTCGAGGATCGTCCCCGAAAGCCTGCTGAATCTTGCGAATGATTTACACTCGGGTATCGCCAAGGTTTTTGGCAAAATTTGATGTAATACTGCTGCTCGCGTTGTTCAGTCATTTTTCAGCTTAGTGGAATCCGACGAGAGCGCTCTACATCACCTCACTCATAGGCCGATTGCCAACGACTGACGCTTCCTGCAGGCGGGAAAAAATTCAGAGATGTGCATGACTGTCCCCTCCACAACTCCACCAAAGGAGGCCTCTCGCACATCATTGGTTTACGCGGAAAAAAATAAGGTCCGATACTTTTTGAACAGACCTTGTAGATAAAAGTTTTGTTGTTATTTAAAAAATTGTCAATATTATCTTTAACCATCAAATTGAATTTACTCAGCCATCAGTGTTTTGTCTACCCTCTCATATTTTGTTTGAATTCTAAGTATCTAGCATTTGTATTTTTTAACTCATATTTATTAATATAATTTAATATACAAAACTACTACAACTTAAGATATTAAAAATAACTGTAAAACAAAATCCATTAACGTTTTTATTCAAAAAGAATATGTATATTGATATACAGTATTCATTTACTATAGACCAATATTTTGAAAACAATTAGTGATAGTTATTTGCAGTTATAGCATTGTTCTGACGATAAAACTACAACTGAAAACTAAAACTTGCTTAGAAAAATAGGAAAAGAAATGAATGTAAAAAGAAACTGGATCTACATCTCTTATATACAAGTACTTGATGAGTATATTACCAATATACATATCAAATATAAAAATTACTGACAGTTTTCAACAAATTTATTATAGATGACGTCAAACCAACTTTATATGTTAATTTCATAATGCTAATAATTTAGTAACCTAATTTTATCTAAAAATATTTTGTAATCCACTAAATTTGGTTATTATATTTAATATTTTTGAATGTAATTTTAAAATTTCAAATAAAATAACTGAAAATCAGTTTAAAAAAATTAGGAATAGCAATATTTTTATATAAAAAAAAAATATTTTTAATCCAAAGAATTACCATTAGAGAGCTTGAAAAAACTAAAAAGAATGTGGCTATTTTTTCATTATATGATATTTATTCACATCTGTAAAATTATGATAAGTAAAAACATACCTTTCCTGCTAACATTAGTTCTGTTTTGCTTCATTTATCAAGATGAAGCATTTATGAAGATGAATAATTTTATTGTAAATTTTATATTAATTATTTTATATTAAAAATTTTACAATGAATTTACAATTTATTATAAAATTTTTGATACAATAATATTTTAAAGTCTGAACTTTATCCTTCAAAATTTTTGAAAAATTTAAATACAATATAATTAGAAATATTTACTGTATGATATATTTTTAATATACTTAACTTGATTTTTTAACTTTCTCTTATTTTGTTATATGTAGTTTTATATCAAATAACATAGCATTTACATCTTTGTTGTTCCAATTCTTACACTTTGGCATTTCAATTGTAAAAAATATAGAAAATAAAAATTATCATATTAGATTCCTCTTTCTAGTGTGTCTGATGTCTAGTGTTTTGATTTCATTATTGCTATGGGCTTTAAATTTTGAAAATGTCTAATATATAGTACATAAATTAGNTTTAGCTTACTTTAAAATTCCTTTTCAAAATATTTTACTACTTCAATAAAATTAATTATAAATGAGCATTATTTTATTGTGACATCATCACAATGTCTGGCTGCAATTTTTAATCATATTTTTTAAATTTATTTTATTTAAAATATATGCTCTCCACCTTCAAATTACTGTAGTAGTGTCTTGCCCTATACATAACTCTTTTCCTTTAGCAATAGAGTCACGCCAGTCATCTATCTAACTCCTTTCAGGAAAATTTTTGAATTAAAATAACATAACTTCTGGTTTGCATTGGAAGTTTGCATATAACTAATTAGGGCCTCCTTAAGCTTTCCATATCTGGTCTCAGCTTTCATCTATCTAACACTAATCAATTTATCTATTCTCTAGATTAAGGAAGGACAGACAGACAAATAAACAGATGGATGACAGTGGAAATTTATAAGCCTACAATTTTTTCAAATTGTTAAGATACAATTTTTTCAAATTGCAGCTTAACAATAATAATTAGAATAGTTGTAATCTTGTAAAAATAATATTAAATTTAACTTATTTTTATCATAAAAATTTATGTTTTTATTAAATCCATACTATCTTACCAGTCTAAATGATAATGTAAAAGCTCCTAGATATGCTAATACTGCTGACGATAATAACACATCTCCAATTAAATTTTTATATTTATCATCTAATTTCTTGGAAGAATAGCTCCATCGATCTTTTTCTCCCCCAAGACCTTCAATTAGTTTTTCTGCACGCTTAAGTTTACAAGTACAGTTATTAACTTGTTCTTCCAAACCTATACAATAAAAATAACTTGTTTATATCCATTTATATATTTTTAAAATATTTAAAATAAAATGTCATTGCAAGATTATATCATACTACAAAGATTTTACAGCTATTATAATATATAGATACAATATATATATAGCCTAAGTATATACAGAGTTCATAGGAAAGTCCATACACTCCCTATAAGTTTTAAACTACCTGTCATAGTGCCACGGGCATAATTGTCAACCTTTAGGACAGTAACCATATACAGTCCATTAAATGTAATTTTAGCACCCCTAGTGATTAAATGTGGAAGTAAAGAGAACTAACTTAGAAATCAACAAAGATAGGCAAAAAAAACCCAATTAAAAATGAAAAAGCATTGTTTAAGTGTTACAAAACAATACTTGGTTCAGCAGAAAACATTTCTCAACACTAGTTACATTTTATATTAAAAAGATATTAAGATATAATTACCAATCTTTTTTAATTTATGAACTTGCAAAATTTGCTGAATTTCATGTAATTGTTTCTGTACTTCTTCCAAAGCAATACGCTTTTTTTCAAAAGCTTTTTGTGCTTCTTTTAACTTTTCTTCAGCTTCAACAAGTGCTGCTTTTTTAGGTTCTATATCTTTTAATACTCTAAATTTATAAATATTATAATTAACTATATTAATGATTATCATATAAAATTTCAAATATTTTACAAATCAATAAAAAAATGTATTATTAAACTTAGAAAAAATATTTTTATTAAATAAAACAGTATTGTACATAATACAGAATATAAAATTATTTAAGGCTAATTATTGAAAACATAGTTTATGAAATATTTTATCAGAATAAAATAACTTAAATGGATATTTCAAATTAATTACATTTTGCTTTCTACATTTACATTCTCTTATTTTTCAGAGAAAAGTTAAAATTATACACACTATTCAAGTAAAATACTATGACCATCTTAAGGTATAATGATGGCAGGAGCTGGCAGGTTCCATTTGAACATGCAAAAGTCATCTACTTCACATACAAGAAGCTGTCGTCATGAGCTGTCAATCCATATGGGTAGTGCAATTGAAATGAGAAAAGGCAAATTTCAAATAACTATGTTATTCCAAGTCTTAAATAATAAGAACTTTGCCTACTCATAGCCTCACTACTATAGATTTAAGAAAAGATTGTGCTACTGTGTATTATAACTTAGCTTCACATTGTTAACACAAAGTATAGTACATTAATTTCTTCATTAGTATGGTATATAGTCCAAACTCATTAATGAATCAAGCATTAATTCATAAACCATTCCAAATTCCTATAACAGATAATTCTATTACAGAGGCATTTATCAGTTAAATTTCATAAAGATAGCAAATTTCTCTTGTGTCACTGCAAGTATTTATTGTATGTCTATACATATGTTTTATTTCTGAATGTGTCTGTTTGTCTGTTATAAAAATTAAAGGTGAACTGTTTGCACAACTGTGAAGGGGTCTAATAGATATAATTTTTCACAAAGAATCTAATAGTGCAATTTAAAATTACTAAAATGTACCTCTGCTTAGTTATTAATTAAAATGTACCAATATATGATCAGTGAGATGATCATTTCTGCTCTAGCATAGATATACCCCACTGTTCATAACCTTAGGGATGTTGGTAACTGAGAATATGGTAATTTCTTCTACTAAATAAGGATTATACTTGTAATTTGTTCTTTGCATGATTATTGCACATTTCGCTAAAAAAAGTTAAAGTAAACTATTAGTTAAGAGAAACATTAATGAATTAATGCAATTACATTTTATATTGCATTAAATATTTAGTTATTTTTAATATATTCCTTGTCAAAATCAAAGGATGCTAAAGTTCAACTCAACTTCTGTTTTGTTCTAATTTTATTTGAAAAGTTTCTTTCAATGAAATTCAAGTCAGGAATAGAAATTTCTATTAATACTTTGAAGGTATCTTCCTTTTGATGAATTTTGTTGTAGGGTGCAAATTAACACTTGTGTAAATATTTACAGCAACAAAGCTTTGTGTATGTGAAATGTTTGTTATAATGTGACTGTTTATTTGGACAGTTGCTTTTTATGATATTTATTTTTTAAATATATGATCAGCGATTTTATAAACATATAAAATTACTTAGATAATTCTCATGGGATGATATTAACCATATTGAAAATTTAATTGTTTTTTAACCTGAATGACACCAGGTTTGTCTGCTAGTAATCTATAATAATTTATTAGTTATAAAATTAATTTGTTTCTTTTGCAAAAATCTCTTGTCTAGCAATTCCAATTCAAATATATAAAATTAAAAAACTTTAAAATAAATTGTTTTTTTTTTTGAAGAAACATTGGAGAAGATGCTTGTTTAATGTTTATTAAAAGCAACAACGTTCATTGATTATAAATAATTTTAATTGATTGGTATAAAAAATTATTCATTACTCACTTGTCATAACTTGCTATAGCAATAACCCATTTACATAATCCTTCTGCAGCTATAGAAGCAGATTTGATTTTTACAGGATCAAATTCAGGTTTATTAATATAATTTTCCCTAATTGTTTTTATAGCTTTTAATGGGATATTGTCCTAAAATTACAAAAGTTTTATTTTATAAAAGTTATATAAAGTAGAATAAATTTTTTTTTAATTAAAAAGAAAAAATGTCTCTTTTTAATAAAAATATAAAAAGTAATATAATATATAAAAATAAAAAAATATAAAATAGTTTAGTACAGTATGCAGTCAATTTTATCTGATAGAAAATCAAATTTTTCAAAATGATAGTAAATAATGCATTGTCTACTAGTAAAAAATATCTGTACTGAGCATGATAACAGTTGTACAAAATCACCTGAAGTCACTATGTATTAGAAGATAAGTTTTTCATTCTTATTTAAAAACTGTCTAGTATTTACATACTTTTGAACTGTTCTTCTCTTGTTATAAAAATATTCAGATTTTTTTATTGATACATCAGTATTAGTAAAATATTTTAATTTATAACTCTGGTGGAAATTTTAAACTATTTGGGATTCACTTATTTAGATGTAAAATGATTTAAATTATTTAAAAAGTATGTTTCTGCAGATTTTAGAAGTATGTTTAAAGTGGTAGTAATTATTTTGTAAAGTTTTGTAAATATATGAGAGTGACATCATGTTGAGAAATGCAGTCATAATTATTGAATGATATCTCTAAAATTATAAAGGCTAATTGCACAATTGAGAATGAATAAATACTTTTTCATTGTAAATAAATATATTTAAATTTGCAATTAGTGAAGAAATGCTGGGTTTGTAATGGAAAAGTTCTGATTTAAAATAGAATATTTTTAATAGCTGTATTATTATACAGTTCTATAGGACAATGTTACTAAATGGTTTAGATTTCCAAGAATATTTGACAACAGATACTTCAAACATTTTCTGGATAACAGATCAAAAGTGATTTGATAAGTTTTTATTTTACTTTGTATACAGCTTGGCACTGTGTTGTAAATGCTGACATGAATTATTTATACATTTGGTTTTGTAACTTATTGTCTATATTTAATTTGTACCCAACCAAGTTAGAGGAAACTAAAAATTATGTATTAATTTGTGAAATGTTTATAATTAATTTGTACCCAACCAAGTTAGAGGAAACTAAAAATTATGTATTAATTTGTGAAATGTTTATAATTAATTTGTACCCCCAAATGCTAGGGAAAACTAAAAGCAATAAAACTTGAATTTGAAAAAAAATTGAAATTTTAAATATTAAAACTGACTTTATATGAAATACAACATTTTACTATTAAAATGAATTTGAAATATTAATTTATAAAAGTATCAAAATATTTGTGTTATCTACTGAAATATGTGCAAGTTCTTGGATTATAACTATCTATGAAATTTTTTCCATCTTAATGAAATTAATGCTTATCTAAAAAAATGTATATTTATAATATTCAATATAGAAGTAATATATACCAGATATTTCCATAAATAAATTATCTCCAAACTTAAGTCCATGGACTTTAGTCTTGGACACTAGGTTTACTTTCAGTACGACAATTTTGTACACAACAATTTCCCTTTAATGAAGATTCTTTTTCAGAATAATAGATTACCTCATTGTTACAGTGAAAATGGATTATTTATCAATTCTTTTTATTTCTATGCCCTTAATATAAAAAGAAAAAAAGTAAAGCATTGTCTACTTGGACCTTGTTTATAAATAGGATTTATTATACTAGCTGTGGTTTCTCATTAGCAAAAAGAGAAAGTCTTAATCAATAGGTAAAATAAAGATATTTTGTTTTACCTGTTGACTAAGACTTTCTCTTTTTGCTAATGAGAAACTACAACTAGAATAATAAATCCTATTTATAAACAAGGTCCAAGTAAACAATATAAAATGGATTATTTATCCTTGGCAACTGCATCTCCAAGATATATAATGCTTAAGGAAGAGACAGTGTTAGACTAATGTATATATCTTGCCTTTTTTTAATATTTATTGTTCTAAGGTTATTTATTATTATTATTTATTGTAAATAATGTAAATTAGTTTTAATTTATTGTAAGTAACTTGATTTGACTGTATAAAACTTTCTAGATAAGAGATATCCATTTTCAATGCTAAAAAAATAAATTAAGGTAAATTCTGGAAGCCTTACCCATATTTTCTACAGCAGACATTGTCTTCATATTCTTCATTATTTTTCAAAAATAATTAGAATATTATCAAGAATATTGGAGTGTATTTGAATGTAAAGAGACTGAATATTATAATTCTTCTGATAAAGAATAATTTAATTTATATTAATAAATAAGTTCCTAAAAGTAAGCCTAAGATTATTTTTGTCATCAGTTCTTTACATTTAAGTTGCTTGGATTCTGTAATTAATTATGAAAATATCTAATACATCAATATATAATAAATATAACAAAGACAGCAAACTCAAAATAAGTGAGTAAAATGAAACACTAAAAAAAAAAATTCATTCAATACAGATCATATCAAAATAATTTTATTTTCATATAATACAATGTATTTGTTAAATCTGTTAATAGTAGAAAACATTATTTTAATTCAAATTTTATCATCCAAATAATTTAAATTGGTTAAATTTTCAATAGAACTGAGAAACATACCTATTATAAGCAAGGTTTTGAATAAATTTCCATTATTCAACTATAGTATTTGGAAAGTTTTAAGTATTAATTAAAATTGATTTTACATTAATATAATAGTTTTGATATATTTTGGAGCTGATTAAAATTATTTTAAAATAATTTAATTTTTATGTATAATTTTTTTTTAAATCTCTATTTCTATAATAAACATTTATATGCTTTCTTAAGTGAAATCCAAATTCCAATTGATATATTCTTATTTATTGTTTGCCTTAAAAATAGATATATCATTAAATTTTCAACAAAATTTTTATCTTAAATAATGATAATAATTATAAAAATTTGTGTCTTGAACTGCTGACTAAATCTTTATAATGCTGTTAATTCTAAAATCCATTAACTCTTTAATTTCTAAAACAAAATTTCAATTTGAACACTTTCATTTTATATTTTAAATTTCCAATTTAGGAATACTGAAATATTATTCCTGATTTATTATTTTAAAATAATATTTTAAGTACTATCACTATATCATTGATAACTTTGATTTAGTTCAAATAAAAAGAAAAATTTGAATATTATTTCATTCACCAGTACAGTGTGTATTTCTATTAATAGGACTTATTAAACTGGTATTTAAGATGGTACCTGGTACTACATTTACAAGTAAATGTAAATAAAACAATTTTAATCTGTGTGACTGATTTGCAGTAATCTTAAATACCAGTTTAATAAATCCTATTAATAGAAATACACACTGTACTGGTGAATGAAATAATATTTGAATAAATTAAGGACATTGAGGCATATTAATTTAAAAATTTGAATAATTTGTGACAACATGTAGTGTCCTCTTGCAACACTAGAGGGTGTACAGTACTTCTGAAAGTGAAATCTATCAATATTTCCTTCAGATATAAAATAGATAACACAGGAACTTTGCCCTTCTTGTCTTAGCCCTTGTTGTCGTCTACTTGTTGACCCCTGATATCTATACTGACTGCCAATGTGGTAATTTCCTCATTGTATGTAATATATTTGTAAAAACAAAGAAAATATAACTGCATGCACATTGACTAGGCATTTCTCTAATAACCTACTAACCATATTAGCCTGCAAATTAATTCAAAATGTTTTCAGATTTCAGAAAAATAGCAGACATATCCCATTATGCAATCATGATTGTACTATTCTAAATTAAACAGACAATTTATATTTAAGTCAACATATTTTATAAAAAACTAACCTTATCATAATTTTGCAGATGTTCTAAACATTTCATGTCAGCAAAAAATTTTTTTGATGGTCCCCAATAATCTTCTGTTGTTTGGCCTAACAAAAAATTAACATTTAATTATTTAATTTGAAATACTTCTTAAATATAAAATTAAAATAAAACTTTTATTTACCTATTAAATCTTTAGTAATAATTGGTTTAATCTCTTTTAAAATACAAACTGCTTCCATCACTAATTTTATTCCAGGAGGTGGATGTATCATTGTTTTAAGAAATGTTATATCCTGTAAGATAAGGTAATTTAAATGATAAAATCTGAGATATTTTTATTTTTTAAGTAAATAAATAGCATGCAAATTAATGTAAATTCATATCTATTCAAATAAAATGTGTTAATAAGTGTTATATATTATTTAATTTTTTTTATCTGATATCAAAACAATGTAAAAACAAAAATAAATAATGTATATTTACAGTAGGGGTTATTGTATTCAAAGCTTTATTAGCAGCAATTAATTGTGGCATTGCTTCAGCTAATTTTGAATCACACTCTTTTTTGATAGTATTTGCTTCATCAGTTTGAATATTAGCTAATAATTCATCTTCCTTCATTTTCATTTCAATTTTTGCAACTTCTTCCGATTCATTTTCGACCATTTCCATTGTATTAGCAACTTCTTTACTTGCCTCAATTAATTGAGGTTGCAATTTTGATAATTCATCCTTCATTTGAGAAACTTGATCAGATGCATGTGCCAACTGCTCTAATCCAATTTTATATCGCTGTTTTAATTTTATGATTTCTCTGTTTAGGAAAATATTTATTGATTTGTTAAAAACAGTTTTATAATAGCATGTATTTATATATATTCTAAAAATAACAATGTTCGTAAAAATAATATTGTCTCATGATCTAAAATTCCTCTGAAAATCTTTCATTAAACTTGAAACACAGCTTTCTGTTACCAGTACAATTTTAGTGATTTAGTTATCTTTGTCATCAATTCAGAAAGTATGAAATATAAGATAGAAAAGTTTTATTCTACATCTTGAGCCTTTCGTATCAATATCTGCAAACAGACTAAAGCTTCTGTAATGTCAAAATCATTTCTAAAACTAAACTGACAATCATTTATATTCTCTTCTGACTTTATATACATTTTTTCATAAATAATACATAAAATTTTTCATGGCATGATTCATTAAGAAATTGCATAAATTGTTTAATTTCACAAAAATTTATTAAAGAATAATTATCATTATAAAATAAACAAAAATTACTTTTTTAAAATAACATGAACATAATTCATATTTTTATAATAACAATAAACTAGTTTAAAACAATGATCGTAATAATTTAATGTTTCAAAGTTAAATGGACTAAACATTAAAATGTTTAAATTTTAGAACTAATTGATTAGGAATAGTAAAAAAAAGTTGAATAATTTTCCATAAACATATTTCAAAATTTTCTTAAAATTTGTTATTTTCTTATAAAAATAATTTTTAATTATTTTAAAATGTAAAATTGAAATAAAATTTAGTTATTCTTACCCTCTTTTTTCAGTTAAAAGAATTTGAAAAGTTGATATCAAATCCAAGAATGATTTAGGTGTGACATAATTATGACGATGTAAAACCCTAAAATAATCTTTGGAGAGATCTACTGTTGAATTATGAAACTGTTTGCAAAGATTTATGCAACCTGACAATTCTGTAGATTTTAGATTAACTTCCTTTAATAATTTACAAGCTACAGCTTCTAATGCATCATTTGGCCATACCTAGAAAAATAAAATATCTTAAAATCTATTTTTATAGTTAAAAAAAAAAGTAAATTATAAACAAAGGTTTTTTAATGAAAAAATTTTCAAAAACTTAAGATTAAAATAGCATTATTCGAAANCTATAGTCACCACCACAGTATTCCACCATAACTTGGTTCTAGTTTATTTTGTTTTGGCAGGATGTTTTACCATGCTCAACATC
Organism: Centruroides sculpturatus; assembly: GCF_000671375.1. Taxonomy (NCBI): domain Eukaryota; kingdom Metazoa; phylum Arthropoda; class Arachnida; order Scorpiones; family Buthidae; genus Centruroides; species Centruroides sculpturatus. Next base: position 855,578 of record NW_019384640.1, read on the forward strand.
CAAAAATTTTCAGCTTGCTGATATCATTCCATCCATGCCACAGAATTGATAATTTACACTAAATTAATTTTGGACTTCTCCAGAAGTGTTATTTATATTTTTGTTGTTTGAAAAGAAATTTCTTTTTTCAATATTTAGAATACTTTAAAATGTTTTACAATTTTTAAAAAAATTAAATATTCAAAACAATAAAAAAATTTCACTTAATTTGTAATTAAAATTAGGAGACATGATGAAAATAATATCTAGTAAATCTTCTCTCCTTTCATTCTTCTGTATGAAGAAGAGTAAAGAGAGTTCATTATTAAAATAAACAAAACAAATTTTAATCTTCAAATTAAGTTTTATCTATTTATCCTAAAATAACCAAAAATAAGCAGTTATATAATAATACTGAGTCATCACATAGCATAGTTAATAATATTTAACTGTTTAATAATAAACTCCTTGTTTTTCATTCATAAATACTTTAATAACAAGAAGAAAAATGTTAATTGCAAAAGTATGATTATTTTTATTGAATTTTTCCCTATATTAATATAAATAGTTTTACAATATACAAAGATTACTTTAAACAAATTTAATTATTGTGAGTTAACAAGTAATATTTAATTAAAGTAATAACAAAATTCTAAGTTATAATTTATTATAAATGTTACCATTGTCTTTTTTGTATATCAATAATAAGAATTTGTGAAAATGAAAATAACAGTCAAGATTATAAGTAATTATTATATTAACGAAAATTTTTGTATTATCCTCACCTTAAACCAATCAATAGTGCAACAATTAACAAGTGATGGAAATTTACGAATACGATCTCTAAATAAATCACTGGTTGCACTCATTGTTAAACAGATATGTAACTGCTGTTTTACAAGCTGGATAAAAAGGTTGAAAAGTGCAAGTGGTGAGCCATCTGTCTGCTGTGATTTATCTCGTAATCTGTTAATAAACTTATAAATTAATTGAAAAGTTAATCAGTTATCATTATAAGTAAATTATTAAAAAAATTTATAATTACTCTCAGGAGATAGAAATATACCTGACTTAAAAATTATAGTACAGTATAGTCATAATTGTATGCAATGGATCAGCACTAAATTAATTAGATTCCTTGGTATAAAAGTTACTGTTTTTAATTTTAACTGTATACTTTTATTTGTTTTACTATGACAAACATTTATACTATCATTTTAAAACAATTTTGTTTAAGTTATTAGATAATAAAAAAATTATATTGTCATAATATAAATTTTATGTCCATACAATAAAAGAATAAATAAAATAAGATTACATTTTTGTTAAAAGTGAAGAAAGAATGTACAATAGTACATTGCTTTAACTAAAAATTGTGTTTAATAAACAAACAAATACAGAAAGAACAGCAGAACATCACAAGCCTTCTGTGCTACTTACAGAACAGTGGAGTGAGGCAAACAGAGTGCTGGAAGATATAACGCTTCTGACAGTAAAGAATAAAACAATATGAAATTCACTTTCCTTGACACACCACCTCATTTTGATGTTCTTGAGATTTTGAAATGTAGTTGTATGTTACAAACAATAACAGTATTTAATATGTAAAGACTTTCTATACATATATACTATATCAGTCAGTCACAAAACATCAAACTTCTGAATTTGACAAACTTCTCTTTTCCCAAAGCTTTTGTAAAAATGTCAGCAATATTTTCATTTTCATTTGGAAATTTCAATGTTTAATTGAAATTTCCAAATGTAGAGACAAGGAAATTTCAATGTTTAATTGAAATTTCCTTGTCTCTACACAGGTCTTTGATGTTGTGATATCTTATGTCAATATGCTTACCAGTCTTTGAATTCTCAAAAGTTTTCATCATAAAAATCACACGTAGATTGTCAACTTTGAGGATTGCAATATTACACTTAACCAACTTCAGATAAAATACCTTTCAAATTCATTAATTCTTGAACTTTGATGCTAACTGAAATATATTCAGATTCCATAGATGAAAGAGCCACAGAGTTCTATTTTCTGGAATACAATGCAATTGGATTTCCAGCATAAAAACCAATCATTCTGCTCACACTTTTCCTAGTTTTCGTATCTCCTCCCCTATCAGCATCACTCATGCCTACTAGACCATCTAAACCTTTCTCTTCTTTCTCTATAGTTTTCCTCCACTCTGATGACTTGCATGCTTCCTGGCACGTTTTAGGTCCTTCTGTCAATGATAACAAACAATATGCAGTATAGAATTCAAAATCATTTAAACAAGAAGGTTTCTTAATGTTTCTTCTAACTTTAGAATTTCCTTTTTGTCTTCTCTTTCATCTTTTAGCTCACTGTTTTATTGTTTCCTAGTATTCTTCCATCATCATTTTGTTCTTTTTCTTCAATACTGGGTATAATTACAGCTGGGAAAACACCCCCCTCTTCTATTTGTTTTGGTCTGGCTCTTTCATTTTCTGTATACTCCATACAGTTTTCATCAACTGTACAGTACATCTCATGATCTTATTATCCTTTCTTCTGTCGGGATCCACAACCTATAGTCACCACCACAGTATTCCACCATAACTTGGTTCTAGTTTATTTTGTTTTGGCAGGATGTTTTACCATGCTCAACATCCAAAAATTTTCAGCTTTCTGATATCATTCCATCCATGCCACAGAATTGATGGCATTTTCTCTCTCTAAAGAGCACTTATTAAAGATCTATTTAGTTTGTAGGCTGAGCTCTTTAATGTTTCTCCCCATAACTCCTTTGAAATTCCTGAGTCAATGAGTTTTGTGCAGACTATGTTTAATAAAGTCTTATTCATGAGTTCAGCCTTTCCTCCTATCTGTGGGTTATAGCTCATAGTGTATTCCAATAGTATGCCACTGTGTTTTGCAAATCCTTTAAAATTGTTTGAACTGAATTCACCACCATTATCCAATTGCAGTGTTTTCACAGTAAGACCATGCTGAGCTTTCATTTCTCAAATATAATCTATCAAGTTATCTTCTGCTTCACACTTGTATTTTTAACAATTTAACAATGACAAAATGTGAAAGTCATCTAACATTACCTGAAAATACTTTCACCACTAATTGTAGATGGTGTACTTGGTCCACACACATCACTATGTATGACAGGGATGTCAAAGATATGGCCCGCAGGCCATGACTGGCCCTCGAGGCAATTAGTTGCGGCCCCCGACATTAATTCAATAATGCTATTTGTTTATTTTTTTATTATGTTCATACTAAACAAAGTGTGATATTTTGTATTTAAACAAATAATACTGAATAGACAAAATTGTTGAACTCAATTATTATTATTATTATTTATTTATTTATTCATATTACTTAGAGATATTAATTTTATTTGATTTATTTTTGTATTTAATTTCTTGTTTACATTATGTTTTTTCTATTTCATCTTTTAAACTTCAAAGTCCGTCTAAACAAGATTATTTATTTTTGCTGGAAAGTACGAATGTTGTTTTTTTATTTTGTTGTCAAATCTTGGGTTATTAAAAATGAATTTTTTTATTCGGATACTTTTGGGCTACTTTTTAGAAAATTTTCATACACAAAAGCTATAATCATCTGGCAACGTTGTTCAGTATTCAAGACACTTCCGTAATTAGAGACTTTGTTGTGTTTTCTTATTGGTGAGCAAGTTCGGTCAAATAAATGCAATGGTAAAAAATTTTCAATAAATAATGTCAGTAAAAAGAAAAGTTGATAGTGAGTGCCAATTTTTCCAGCCAAAGTGGGAAATTTGGTATTTTTTTATTGAATGGAATGGTAAACCACTTTGTTTGATTTGCAATAAGATTATTGCCATTTGTAAAGAATTTAATGTGAAAAGACACTATGAAATGAATCATAAAGACAAGTTTGAGTTATTTACCAATGAAATTAGGTGTAGTGATCTGTCACTCAGATTAAATTGTTGTTTTTTTTTTTTTTGTTTTTTTTTCGTTGTATGTGTTTCGCATGCTCCGTTTGTGCCTGGGCACCACTTTTGTAAAAACCCGCGGGACTCTGATTGGTTTGTGACTCGTGACGTCAAAAACGAAGAAGTATAAAGGGAGGTGTTTCACTCTTTGTCTGGCGATTCGGACTAAGTTGGACACGTGGTATTAGTGAAGTGCGCGAGTGGACAAGCACGTGGTAAAAAGGTAAAAGGAGAATGGACAGTGTGGAGAGAGAACAGTGATCCAATTCCATCCGGACCTAGAATAAAGACTTCAAAGTGAACCCCAGATACATTGATCAACATTTTAGAGAAGAACTCATGTAAGAAAATTTGTTTGTGTTTTGTTCCTTTATATTTGTACAATCCCAAAAAAATTAGGTATTAGATTCGGGAGCCGATATAGACGCGTGTTAACAGTACTGAATATATATTGTCGGTGTATCAATATGCATGTAAGACTCCCGAAGTTTTGAATCATATATTTTAATAAGAACATTAAATAATAAGTGTAAAGTCCTTAAATTGGTTGGTGTTCATTGCCTATTACCCTCCACTGTAAACTGTATACTAAGGTATAGCAGTAAACTTAACATAGGAAAGGAAACTGGTATCTTTGAAACTAATGGGGCAGCAATCATTTTTTAAAAAATCAAAAACTGACAATGAAAATGCATTGAAAGCTAGTTATTCGATCGCACTAAAGATTGCAAAAACATCAAAAGCTTTTAGTGATGGTGAATTTTTAAAACAATGTATGCTAGACGTGGCTGACATTTCATTCCCATCACAGAAACAAGTCATTCAAGAAATACCCCTGACTAGAAATACAATTGCTTCCAGAGTAAATGAATTGGCAGAAAATTTGGACTTTCAACGCAAACATAAAATTAAAGAATTTATCTGGTATTCCTTAGCAGCTGATGAAAGTACAGATATCAGAGATACATCGCAGCTTACTGTATTTATTCGTGGAATTAATGAAGATTTTAACATCACAGAAGAGTTGCTGCAATGCATACCATTGAAGACTACTATCAAAGCTCAAGATATTTACTCAACAATTGAGCAATTAGTACCAAATTATGACTTGGATTAGAGTAAATTCTGCAGTATTACCACATATGGGTCATCATCCATGGTCGATAAAAATGCTGGTGTTGTCAAAAAATACGGAACAAAATTTTAAATGAAATTAAAGGTGAATGACCCAAATTTGTTGGAATTCACTGTATTGTACGTCAAGAAGTCTTAGCCTCTAAAGTGCTGAAAATGGATCATGTAATGAATCCCATAATTAAAACAGTTAATTTTATTAAAAGTAGAGGACTAAATCACCGCCAATTCACACAATTTTTAAACGATTTTGATGAAAAATGTTCATTACCAAACGCAGGATTAACAACATCGCGCCAATCTTCTAAACAAGCCGAATTCCGATCTCCGATGAACCTCGAATTAAATGAGCACTTAAGTTGCGATTTTATATAATTTGTGCCGTATTTGTGGATTATTCCTTGGATCGATATTTTAAAGGCATCCACGTTCAGAATCGTCGAAGTGGACGACTATAAGAGGTATGAAAGTACGGTGAAACTCTCTCTAAGTCGGTATAGAAACTCTAAGTTGATATAGAAACTCTCTGATGGTATAGAGCTTTGTGTAGTTTTGTCATTTGCCTATTCTTTAATAAATTGTTATTTTATATTTGTTAAAATAATGGTAGACTCCTTTACTCGATCTCGCCCTTCACCTTATCGTCGACCCCAATCACCTCTCTTTACACTCGGTTGACCTCTTATCCTGACTATAGAGGGGGGAGCCTTACGCCCCCATATTCACAAAAACATCATTCGCACTTGTTCACAGAAAGTTTGTTGTGTCGCCTCATGTAACTGCCGAATGAAAAGTCCGTTGTTCACAGCCAGTCCGTTGTTCGAGTCACGTAATGGCCAAACAGAAAGTCCGTTGTTCGTAGTGTCTGTTATTCGAGGCATACATTATACAAGGATATAATAATAATAATAATAATAATAATAATAATAATAATAATAATAACAATGCTGATGCAGGCTGGATCAAGGAGGAGAACAGAAACTTGCATAACATACCAAGTATGCCCTGTGCTGAAATAAACATACACGACATTCGCTACGCTGTTAACAGAACACACAACTGGAAGACACCTGGTGTAGACAACATTCACAATTTCTGGTATAAAAAGTTTACATCACTGCACCAGGAACTAGCTAAACATCTAACACACATCATCATCAATCCACAAGACATGCCAAAATTTCTTACTCNATTAATATCTTCAAGAAATAATTCTGATATAATCTGCTTGTCAGAAAACAAAAACACTCTATGTGTATCTTCAATACTTGATTTATTTAATAGATTTTTAATGTCATTTTGCCAATCTATATTTGTATAACTCCTTGAAATTTCAATCTATATAAAAATTTTAATATATATTTAATAATATTAAAAAATATATACATACATACATAAAATGCATATACCTGAAATAGATCATAATTTGCAATATGAGCTGCAAGTCTACTTAAACATTGTTTTCCAGAACCTCTAACACCAGTCAATAAAATATGACCATGTGGTAACAACATTATTCGAGAAATATGACACAGATGTTGAATAAAATAGCTGAAATTAAATAGTTTATTTTTTATTAGATTTTATTTGATAAAAATTTATTGAAATAATGCAATAAATATTTCCAAAATATTAAAATAATAATTATTCAAAATGAATATGCAATGTAAGATTTAGGCAGATGGGGAAGATTTTTAAAGTTTAATTTCTCCTATTTCACAATTCAAAAAAAAAATGTTATAATGTTAATAAAATGGTATATTTTATATAACTTATATTTATTAAGCATCTATTCAGTTCCTCCTTAGTCTACTGTATTGTGTTATTCTATATACATATATTGAAAAAATTAATAAGCTACATTATGAAAAGATAATGTAGTTGTTTAAAACCTCGTCCTTTTAAAAATTATGCACAAAGATCAGATGTAATGAAAACTAAACAATCTTCATTACATCAGAATTTTCATTGCACATTATATTGTTAAAAATCAGCAACAGATTAAAAAAATTTAATTTTAAAACAGAAATGCACCCAAAATTTAAATTTGTATTAAGGACTTAATGGAAAAAATATTTATTATGTCAGAAAATCTCATTTGCCAAATACTTAAATCATAAATATAACAAATAAATAATGATTCTAGAATGCCCTGTTATCTTACAATTATTATTGTTCATTTGTTATGTCTACTCAATGTTGGTTTGATGGTAGCTTATGCCTGAGTTGAAACTAATTTTTTCCATTTTTACTTTCAGAAAAGTGGCATTCTTAAATGAACTTTTTATATACAACTTTAAAGTGTATATATGGAATTTAACTTTATTCAGTTATTATTTTTATTTATTTATTTTGCTCCTTTTGAACATTTTTGATCACTTACTTTGTTGCTTGAGGCAGTCACCTCATCACCTCACCCATTAAGCTGGCCCTGTGTATACTTATTAAATTAACAAACTGAAAACACTATATAGAAAGAAGGTCTAAATAACAATGGCATAAATTTTTATTTTTGATAAACTTATGATAAAAGAAAGCTTCCTTTTAATAATACAATTAAAACATTTTGGATAAGATATTAAAATATTGTACCCAAAATTAAAGCAACAAACACAAAACTCTTGTAAAATCAACACTATAAAATGAATAGTTGAAATTTAATGCATATGTAAATCAGCAAAGTGTCATCCTATCAAGCAAGGTCATGCAAATAAGGCATAACACAACACACCTGTGAGACAAAATCTAATGTAACATGTAGTGTACAGCAAAATTGTTTCTGACAAACAAATGTCTGTGAAAAGCATAAACAATGAGGAAGTGTCCTGATATGCTTCCTTACTAGCTTATCAGAACATTTTTCAGAGAAGGCATCTGGATGATTCATTATGATGGAGGGCAGTTCATTTCTGTGTTTTTGCTACATACATTTGTGTGTTATTTTAATTTTGAACACAAGTGTATATATTTTAAGAGCTTCATTAATTATTTATATATTATGAAAAAAGATACACAAAACATTAATAGTTATTATAAAAGAATATATATTTTCTTAAAAGTGTTTTTATTGTTATTAATTATTTTATAAAATAAGATTTCAAACTTTTTCTTTTTGAAAGAAATTTATGTACAAGACAGATTTTAAGGTTGCCTCTGATGAATTTGTATATGTCAGATAGCTAAGAATTTAAATGACCCATATGGACCTATAAATCATTGGAGAAACAAATGGGATTTTATTTGTTTAAACAAAAGACAAAAGTTATGTTGCATCACAAGAGGAATGTGAATTGTTAAATCATACATGTCACTCAAACTATCAGATATTTTGTCTAATAGTGGTAATCAGCTGCAGTTGAGACAGTAAATGTAAGTTGAATGGGAGACAGAAAAAGAAGATGCAGGTAGGATAAACTTCCCTGGAAGAGGAGTAATTTCTGGATAATTTCCATTGACTTTTTTGATGACAGTTTGAAGATCCAATCAAATAGTAAGTAAATTGGGTGTGCATGAGTGAATTGAGTTAGTGAGAAGGATCTTTGAGAAAAAAATTGAGAGGCTTGAATAGCAGAAAATCATCCTGGTCAGTTCTTACTGTCTCTTATCTTTATTTCTAAGAAGTCAGTGACTAGGGAAAAAGGAAAGGGACAAGTTATCAACACGTGCAATAGAGATTGCCCATTGAAAGATACCTGCCAATACCTCAAGACTCATCTGAGTTCATCCATTCTTCTAATATTTATTCTATCAGACCCCCATACTCCCAAATCAAATCTTTTGAATGAAATAAACTTTTTACAAAATTATTGTCTTTATATTTGTATTAAACGAATTAACAATTTTTCAACTTTTATGTGGATTTCATGAAGATATTTCATAAGAATCAAAATTCTCATGTTGTCTATTAGCAATAGGTAATATGTTTATAACACATCTATTATTTGTTGATATAGATTAACAATATCAACATTTCATAATTTTTGCTTATAAGTTTTAAAATTAAATAGCATGAATTATAATATTACCTGAATAACACTATATTCATAGGATATTTAGAGATATTATTATAATCTGTAAGACATTCTTCAATAATATTTTGTAAACTGACAATATCTTTTACTTGTGAGTAGTAATTTTGTTCTGGATCACTAAAATCACAAAATATTAAATAGGAAGCATCGTTTTCTGTAACAAATCCATCTTCATTGCTATCCAGAAAGCTTAATAAGTCATGAAAATTTTCATTTAAAACACTATTGCACAAACTTTGAACACTTCCAAACAACCAAGAACAATCATCATCATCAACTAAACGATCATAAAAGACACGAAAAATCTACAAATATATAATTTAAATAATTTAATAAAATTGAAAAACTTAATAATTAATAAACAAAATATATTATAGAAAGTTTTTGAAAAATTTAAAATAGCCTACTGTTCAGTGGTGCATTTTCCATTAAGCCCACTAGGCCCAGGCCTAGAAGTGCAAGAGTTTGGGAGGGTTCAAAAATTCATAACAATGAAATAATGAAAACATAACCTTATTTAGAAATATGTCATAAAGTAAATTAAAAGATTAAGTAGAGAGAAAATAAGACACATCATTTGAGTAATATTAATACATAAATATATTTTGCATAAACAAAGTGGTAGTACAAATGATAGATTTTCAACAGGAATACCCTTTGATCCTTTTCATTCTGTTACCACTGCTGGAATGAAATGTCAGCAATGCATAGAAATCACCTGCCACCCAAAATACTATATGTAAGATCAGTACTGCGTAAGATCATTATTTGTGATATGTGCTATTGTATTTTTTATTAGGCCCACTAGACCCAGGACATCTTTACAATATAAGTCGCAAAGTTGTTAAACTTCACCAATTATACTGTAATTCATCCTGTATAACAAAAATTATCTTTAATTGTATCCAATAAATGTATTTTTCATGATTTTGATATTTAAGAATCTGTAAAAATACAATTATTGCAAAATTAAAATTATAAAATAGAATTAATCAGTATAAAAATGGCAATACTATTAGTTTCAAGGATGTGCAGTACTTGCATATTGTGGGCCTAGAGGTGCCATATTTCTAAATACACCACTGCTACTGTTACTATATTTCTTAAACAACATAAATTTAAAATTTAATTCTATTACAAAAACTATTCTTGTTAAATTTTTTGAACAATTTATTCTTTTTTATTAAAATAATCTATATTTTCATTTAAACTAATGCTACATACTTCATGTATCCATAGAATATTCATAGATTTAATATCCTTAATGGTTTCAGGTGATGATAATAGAAGTCCTTGAACAACACGTGAAAAATCTCTCAAGTTAAAAAGGTAATGAGATTTGGTTGGTATTGGTAAAAGATTTTTCGTTGATTCCTTATAAATCTGAAGAGTTGCTTTAATGATTGGAAGTACACATTCTTTGATACTTGAATCAAAATTTCTAAAAATAAAAAAGTCAAAATTGAAAACATATAATGCAATGAACTATCAAGAAGACAGAAATAATTATTTTTAACATTAATTCTTTTAAAAAAATAATAATTGTATATTAACATATTATTTTCATTACAAAGTATGAGGTATATAGTTTAAAACAAGCCAAGTTATATTAATTTTCCAATGTAGCCAAACTTTAATTTAACATGAAAAATCTTTCAAAATCCAGATAAATTTGTGTTCAGATGTTCAGATTGTTAAATAAATCATAAAAATTTCAATTTCATTTGAACCAGTGCTATTTTGATTAAAGTGATTTTTTTGTAGGAGTTGGACATTTTTCAAATAAAATATGGTCTTTGCCAGTTTTTGAACTTTACATTTTGAACTTGGCTACTTTTGACTGTTATTTTAGTGGACTTGTCCAATTCCAAAGTTTCACAGTACTTAAATGTGACAAAAAAATTATTAAAATTGCATAATTCAAGCATCTACATATTAATTAAATGGGAAAAATGAAAAGGTGTGAAAGATATATGATATAGAAAGAAATAGAAGAATTTTAGAATTTTTTACAGATTTGTATTATTTTATGGTGTATAAAGACTCCCCAATTAGATTAGAATTACATGGTAATGTAGTATCAGTGTGGTTGATGATGGAGATCTGCTTCCAGATCATTTCTTTTAAATTTGTAAATTTCTTGAATTAAATGTAAATAGACATATTACATGATACCCAAAACAAGTCATATAACAGAAACTTTATCATAGATTTGTATATACTGTCTTATGAAATAAGCAGGGAGTCAGGGGTTAATCCCTTCTGACCACTTAATCTGCACAGATTGGTAAAACCTGATATCAGATTGTTGGATGGCTTAGGAGGGCAAATTGAGTGGGGAGTGCTCCAGTAAGTCGGCAGGTACAACGATAGACAGGTGAAACTAAATAACAAAGCATTTATTGAATAACTAAGCTAGGTTACATAAGATGATAATAATATTAAGTTTAAATGCGGTTAAATAGGAATTTACTATACAAAGGCCACTCTTAACAGCTCTAACAACTATTTCTGAGAGAGAGTTCACAAAGCTCTAAAATATAAATACCTCTATGAGGATATGAATGATATGTGTGCATTGAATGGGCCGTAGGAATTGTAGTCAGCGCAGAAACTGTAGTATGGTGATGGAAGTTCAAAGTTGTGGTTGGGCATATGGCGATGTCCTTTCGGTCACTGTGTCTGGTGTATGGAGATGCACACATTCACAAGTATAACTTCCTTTGGATCGCCCCAAGCTTCCGGGAGCTTAAGCTTTTATACTATCTTCACTGGAAAGAAGTCACATGATCAACTTCTGTTGACACTAATGGTGCATTCTGATCAAGTGTCAACTTTCCCACCTAATTGTGAAAACAAACGATGACCTCCGACATAATTCTCATCAAGAGTGGGTTTTTTCCATCGGAGTTGTTTACAATTTTCTTTCTTGACAACTATGTAAAAATCATGGATCTCACAGTCTCCTTCAGTAATGTTTTCTTTTTTGCTATAAAGATATTTTCCCTAACAATTGTTACAAATAATATACTAAGGAAAAAAGTTTTTGTTTCTTCAAAACACTTGAAGCATTATTAATTTTCATAGGAAAGTAAGTGTTTTTGATTAAAGGCAGTTTAACTGATTAAAATATTAATTAATTACAAAATTTAAGGAATAAGCTTTTAAAATATAATTGTTAAAAAGTAAAGAAATCTTTTTAGAAGGATAACAAAAGAAAAACTTCAGATGGAAACAATTAAAAGCCAAATATCAGAAATCTCTCCTTACTGTTTGCTTTTTGAGGAAGACATATCACAGGTCTTATCTAACTAAAAGTATTTTGTGTGGTTAAAAAGTGAACAAAATTATTTTTGTGGTGACAATGACCATATTTATACAATTTTGTATTAAAAGATGGGGTCTGATAGATCCAGATGACTTCTGGATGAATGCAGTAGAAACACAACAACTCTCAGAGTGTTAAGTATATAATAGATTCAATCTACTTTTACACAAAATATTCTAATCAAATAGTATATAATAACAAAAATTGTAATTCCGATTTTAATTAATTTTCTAATATAATTATATTTTGTAAATTAGAAAATCCTTAATTCAATTACAAGAAAAATCAAACGTTTTATTTTGGTTTAATTATTCACATGTTGCATTGAAAATAAAACATGTTTTGTTTGAATAACAAATATCATATGTTTTTATCTTTATCAAAACTTATGAATAGTTTATAAGAATTTATGATAATTTTTGTGTATTCTTAAATAAGAAAACTGTAAACATACAAAAAACTTTTATTAAAATATATTACATGTAAAACAATTTTTACACCTGTAATATATATATATGTTATACAATTATTCATGCAGAAGGATAGATGTATATTCAAAGATTAACATAATGAATTAAAGTAAAAAGTAAATACTTACTTTATTTTCAAATGCCAATCAAAAATACTAGTAAATATTGTCATCATCACTTCATCACTAAATTCATTTATTGTAATCGTATTAAAATGGCGTAAGAATCGTGGTGTTATATCATTACGTCCTCCTCCTCAAATTTTATATTTATGGAAAAAATAAAATGTTATAAATATTAATTCACTATTCAATACCAATTTTTTACAATTATCTTAAATTATTAAATTGATATAATGATTATTTTACCTGGAGGACCCATTGTAGCAACTATTTGTATGTCAACTAAATGTAGAATTGACAATTCTTTAAGGTCATACCACATTCCATGATCAATCCACTGATGAAGAATTTCAATACATGGCTGTGCCCCAAACTGTTCTTGCACAGGCATATTTAAATCATTTATAAAGACAACCTCATAAAATATAATAATTATAAAGTATTTTTTAATTAAAAATAACTCTTATTATATAAAATTCAAAAAGTAGATTTAATTTTTGGATTTTAATAAATTTTAAATAATGCTAAGTACAGTGGGTGATCAGTTAACGAACAGATCGAATAATGAACAAATCGGATAACGAACACTTTCGCGAAAGATTTTTATGTTCGGACAACGAACATATGATCGGATAATGAACACCCCACAGAACAAACACAAGAAGAAGCGACATAAAATAATGAATACGATTGGTCTTCTCTTCTCTTCGGGCAACAATTCGAAACTTTTTGGAATGTGGAAGACATCGACATTGACACTCAAGCCGGTATATACCGATTGAATAGTATTCCTCCAAACTTTGAAACTCTCTCTTGTAATTCCAGTCTTTTATTTTTCTGACAAAACAATTCTTTTATGTATTGGCGAGACTGTCAGGTAGGGTAGGAAACTCGTTAAGTTTTGCGTTTTCTTTTCGAAAGGTGAGAGTATAATAGCAAAGGTAAAGAGGTAGTGGGCAGAAGATGCCTAATGTTGCTGGTCAGTATGGCGTGAAAAGGTCTACAGTAGGCTGCAGTTCAATCTTATTTAAGAAAAATACTGTATAATCAAGAAGACTCAAGCAGCTAAAGGAGCAACAAAACTCATATTTGAGAAATAAAGAACATCAAAGAGTTCATAACGGAACCTGAAACGGATCTGACAACAGAAGAACGCCAAGAAACTCGGCGAGATATGTTTTCTTCTGAAAAAGACAATTAATGCCGATATCTGTTATTAAAGATCTTTTGAAGAAGTGGGAGAATATCAGAACAATGGTCTTAGACTGGCATCCAAACTAGGTTGAGGCTTGAGGATTTCTACAATTGCAATGCTATTAATTACTTACGAAAAATCCTGAAGAAGAGAGAAAAGCAATCTTTAACCCTTTCAAACGATAAAAAACATGACTAATAAAAACGCAAGACTGTGTATGTATGTATTTTTACTATTACATATAAATAAACATAGTAAGAAAGTATATATGGGGTCTCCAGAATGAATTAATTAAATTCCCATTAAAACCTATGGTAAATTGATAATCGGTTAACGAACAATTCGGATATCGAACAAAGTCTTGGAACGGATTATGTTCATTAACCAATCACCCACTGTATATGCAAACTACAAAACTCCAAATAAATATAATGAGCAATAGTTATAATACTAATCATAATGTAGTGTTAGGCACTTGTTTTATATTGTATTTTTTTTTTATTGTTGATGTATTGTTATTATTTGTCGGGTTTTACCATTTTTGTAACATGTTGTCAGTTTCCCTTCCGGTCGCACGCCACCTTTTGGCAGAGGTCAATGGGCTTCTGATTGGTTGTTGAGATGGCCATGTCATAACGGAAATGGACGGAAAAATCAAACTTAGGAGGATATAAAAGGAGTGATCCCACAACATTTTTATCTTTTTTTCCTTGGAACCTTCGTGAACTGTCCTCTATGAGAGAAAGTGGAAGAAGACAAAGGATGAGGAAGGAAGGTAAGGGGTCACCACGTGCTAACAATAGACTGTCGAGATTTAATCGTGTTGGAAGAAGAAAGAAATCGAATTCCATCGAGCATTGAAGATACAAGAGACATGAATTCGAAGTGTAGATGAAGGAACGTTGATTGTTATCAACTGTGTAATAGATTGTAAAATTTTTATTATCTGTACTTCTGAACAATGACCACGTGTACGTGAGCATAATCTAACATAAAATCGAGTGTTTTTATATTGAGGTGTGTTTTGTGTGAGGTCCTCATTTGCTTTCTCTTACCCTACTTTAAGACCTGATGTATTTCGGTGCCCATGAAGGTCTACAATAATAACTGTTTCTTTCCTGTGTTTTGTGCTACTGCACTTTTACTAAAGATGGACTTATCATATTGCATTAGCCACAGAACAGAATGGCCTTGAGACACACAATTTCCTTCTATGTATTTATTTTTTATATGCATTTCGAACTCTTCAGTCTTAATACATGGATCCCTTTATAGGATTTTTAAGCATATGCATATACATTATTAATTTTATAATAAAATCTGCTCAAACATACATATACATATGTGACAAAAATCCACCAAATGAGTACATTTTAGCCTGGACACATAAACTTGAAAAGAAAATCTGTACTATTTGATACAAAATTCTGGAGATCAATAAAATGATATTTCAGCATTCCATTTTAAACTACTGGAAATTTACAAGCTATATCTCACACATCTGCATTTTCTTTGCCTTTGGGTGTGCTTCCCTTTGACTCACAAATGTATGTTAGTTTATTTATTTTTTCTCTCCCTATTGGTTAGAAAGCCTTCCAAAGATTCATGTATTTGTAAACCTGTATTATCGTTTATTCGTTTATTATTATTATTTACTTTTATAATTTCTAAATGTTCAAATAATTTTCATTTAAACATATTTTTTTGCTTTTTGAACTTTAGTAATTTTTTTTATTACTTTGCATCCATTTTGGTTACAATGTTTAGCATCTATAATATAAAATTCAAAATACCTTGATAACAACCTAATTCCAAAAAACATTACTGGACAAAAAGCACTAGAAATAACTGAGTTTATATTTTTTAATATATTTTATGAATTAAAAAATTATTATTTCAGATTATTACTCAGAAAGTGACTTTCAGTTTTATTCAAATATTTATATCTTTCATCAATAAAAAAAAAGTAATACATATTAAGAAATCAATAAATATGTTATTATAATTATATAATCAACATGCTATACTCTAGTAAATGAGCATAGTAAAAGTGATTTTAACAAGAATTTTAGAAAATTTTATACCATTGAAATCAATGGTACAAAATTAAGTTATGAGTAATTATTTATTGTGACCTCATTACAATGCCAGGCTGCAGTTTTTCATGACAGTGCTCTCAATTTTAGTAGTGTCTTGTTCCTGTACACCATACTTTTCTTGTTAACAATGGAGTCATGCTGGTCATTTATCTAATTTCATTTGAGAGAGAATTTTTGAAGTGAAATAATGTGACTTTTAGTACAAACTAAAAGTTTGTATATAGTTAATAGCTTAGGGGTCTCCTGCCCCTAAGCTATCTATATCTGATTTCAACTTTCATCTATCTAACTCCATTCTTGAGATTAAGGAAGGATAGACAGACAGATGACGCCAGTGGGAATTTATAGATGTACAAATTTTGAAAATTTCAGCCAATAAAATAAAGTTATTTATCATAATTTAATACTGAAATTTATTTATTTGACTTTGACTTACTAATTTGTTTCCAGGTAGTGGACCATAAATTCCTTTTCTTCTTCTTTCTAATTTTTCAAGAATAACATTTTGTGTTTGATTAGCAGATGTTTGAGCAGAAAAAGTCATTATAAGTGGCTTATAAATTTTGCTGTCAATTTGGTGTAACAAAAAATTCTTAAAAAATAAAAAGTAACATTCAGATAAAAAAATATTTTTTCATAATTTAAGTATAATTACATATTATCAAATATTAATTTTAAAAATTTAATATTAAATACTGTTTTATGAATTTCTAAGATTTTAAATCAAAAAATATTTTTAAACTTATGTATTATAATAAATTAAAGTATCAGTAAATTTTTGTCTGATGGAGAATTATTTTTCAATAAAAGTGAAGATGAAATCTGTCCAAAAGGGATCACCATTTTATTTTTTATGTTCCAAGACAATACACTTTTTCGATGACTGACCTTTCTTTGTAGGCTACTTGTCGCCGGTAGTATAAAATAGTCCTTTTAAAACACATAATACTTCCAATTAAAATTATAAAATAATTTCTAAAAAAGGAACTGATGATAACAGATGTCTTGCTTACGTCCATCCATACTTTCTCTGGGGGTGTAACTGCTTTTATCTACTGGAAACTGGCAATGGAAAATGTAAATTTGAAAAAGTTGCCCCTTGTCTTGGAACATAAAAAATAAAATGGTGATCCCTTTTGAGCAGATTTCATCTTCATTTTTATTGGAAATTAAAGTATATTAACACTGTATTTATAAGGTAAGATTGACATACAGTACATAATTCATGTTTTTATTAAATTATTACAATGTAACTAAATTCTTAATGTAAAAATGAAGTGCAACGTCTCCCAAAAGTTTGAAACAAAGAGTTTTGAAGATTTTATTATTTTCCAAGTAAAAAATAATTTCTAATCTGTCTTTTAAAATACTAATTATAAAATTCATTTAATTAAATAAAAGCAAAACATGTTTTTAAAGAATATTTCATTTCTGTAATAATTTAATTATTATTTACTGTCATAAAATTATTGATTTTAATACTGTTATTTAGATAAACATCATTTAGTTTAATAGGAAAACAACTAAACTACTAATCTAAACAGAAAACAAAAAACTTTCTTCTTCAACAAAAGCATAATTAGGCTTGCCAGACATCCCAGTTTAAGGGTGATGTCCCAGCCTCCTGGCCAGTTTGTAATTTTATCTCATTTAGAGGAAAGGTACCAAAAATTTATGTAAATTAATTGGAAATATAGAAGATCAACTTTAAGAAACACCCTACGCCAAGGAAAGTTGCTGTAGCATGACTTGATCTTGACATTCAGTGCCAGCACAGTGGCTGCACTACTGTCAGTTCCTCTTTCCTATCCAATGCACCCATGCCACCTTCCATCCCTCCTGTCAAATAAGAGCAAAGACAGGATACCATGTGCCTTGAGTCAATTAATGGCTAACTATTCTTATGCATATGTATTGTTTTCTTGTCATAATTATTGAATCTTGTGCTTCATAAAATTTAAGTACAGTAATCCCCGAACTTACGCGATAGGTAGGACTGAGCGATAACCGCGTAAGTTGAATTCGCATAAGTCGGGGTATAATTTTGCAATTTGTGTAAAATTCAAGTTGGATGTATGTAAGCTAATAAATGTTCTCGTTAATCTTATCTCGTCTTTTGATTCATTCATAGTTACAAGAAATCACCACATAGAGTCTCTCAAGTCTCCGTAGATATAACAAACACAGAAATAAATTGTAACTATGTGTTGATTCCGTGCAACACGTCTGAACATGTAAGCTGAACAATAGTGTGGGAGGAGTGAATAATCAAGAGTTGAGTGGCGCTCAAACAAAAGACGAATCGACAAGATTTGAAAATTGCGTAACTCCGGGTTCACATAAGTCGGGGTAGCATAAGTCGAGGTATTACTGTATGTTGAAGATGTATATTGTAATGGGAAGGAGTTGAGGATTGTTTCCATCATCTGTTCTGGTCTGACACTGTGAAAATCTGGCAAGCCTAAGCATAGGCAAGTTTTAGTATTTGACCACTGAGTTTAACTACGCCTTGCAACAAATTCTCAAACTTTCAGTTACACTAAAATCATATAATAAATGCAATGTCATTTAATATGTTAATAATGTATATAAAATATAATAAAAGTTTATTTTAGATATTTATTGTTTAGAAAAGTTAAATAAAATGAAGCTTGCAATGTCATAACATTGTAAATGCTAATTTTCTCTAAATGTGTGTTATTGAATTGAATTATAAATGCAATGGTTTCTGCTGCAAAAAATATTGTGGTTATATTAGCACTGCAAGTGACTGTATTTTGATGTTTAATTATGTGAAGCCATTATAGGTTAATTTTTCTCACAGTAATGTTCCAAGTTAGGTGACGAAAGACTTTATTGAAGTCTTTCGTCACCTAAGCAAGTTTCAAAAAATACTTTTACAACAAATGCATTTCAGGCTAATGTAGTGTTTTAGCTCCCTTCAGTGATGTATGAGAATACAGAAACAATTTAAAACTTTGGTATACACTTTCCAATTAAAACTTGTAGTATCACAGTAGTATTACACTTGCAGTATTACAGCAGAACATCATTAGGACATCGTACTTATTACATAGTACTTACAAGATATATACAGTAGAGCATCGATTATCCGACCCCTGATTAACCGTCACCTTGGTTAACCAACCACGTTCTAGTCAGCAAATTCAAATGTCTGCTAGTGATGTGACGCTACAATATTTGGCTATGTCTTGGCTACTTTAATATTATTTTTACGTGTTTTAGCTGGCAACACTGGATCGACCATGAAAGGGAACCATTATTTAAACGAGGCTTAATTTTCTAATTTTTAACTATACAATAGCGATGATTATTATTTTTTTAAAAAATTTGATAGGCTTAACATGGAGGAAAATTCAATGCGAAGTAGGTTAATAGCAATATACTAATATACTAATTACATGGGATATAATAATATACTACACTAATAATGGTTATCCAACTTTTCAATTATCCGACCAACCCCAGTCCCCAATTGAGTCGGGTGGTTTACGCGAAATTTGCTTAAGATCCGCGATTCCGAGAACGTAACCTGTCAAAGAGTCAATAGAGTTAACAACTCCGTAACACACGAACTAATTGAAAGTATACCGCTGGACGTGTTCTGTCTAAAGGAACCCGTGTGGCCATTATGGCAAATAATCGTTCTTACAGTTTCGGTAGTGTTGTTATTGACGTCATCAGTTCTCGTAGTTGTCTGTTACCATTACAGACTCGCTATATTGGCCTTTCTGTACAGTCGAGGCGTGTACNCACAAGTCGTAACATTGCCACATTTATTAACTGGAACAAGAAAGACGTCAGTCCAACCTTCTGCATAGACGGTATAAAAGGTAGGATGATCAGTAGTGTTTGCTGAGTATAGGTTATATCTGTCCATTAAATCACTTAACAGGCGTCCTCTATGGTCTTCTTTATAATGATACCAAATTGGAGATTTCGCATTTGCGTCTCCCACCAGAATGAAGTTGTCGCTGTTAAGGCTTTTGATTATATCTTGTAGTTCTTCAATACAATTATCATCATCATCATCAGGGGGAAAATATATACTAAGAATATAAAGTTGTGGCTGTTGTTGGATGGCAATAGTAGTTATTCTCTGTGTAGTTAAATCTGGAATTAAAGCAGCATCTAGGTTGTTGTCTCTCACTATTATACCACTTTTCGGTTTTTCTCCGTTTCTTGTAGTTAATACTCTCCATCCTCCGAAGCTTACTATTTTATTGTTCAAAGTATAAGGTTCTTGTATTATTAATAGGTTTACATCTAAGTCATTGGCCGTCTTTATTGCGAGTGAGCTTGCCGCTTTACTGTGTTGCATATTTATCTGTAAAATACGCAGATGTGAAGAGTTTACATCGTAGTTACTATTGATTGACAGAGTTGAATTATCAGAAGCATTGTCGTTACTATTTTGTTTATTTCTTTGCATAGTAGTGCCTTTGGGTAACCGAGTGATTATTTGTTTGTTTCTATATTCCATAGTCAATTCTTTTTATGATCTGTGTTTTCAGTTTTATTAGCACTGGGCATTCAGCACTGAATGCGTTGTGATTCGTCGGTAGTTTCTTTTCCGGCGGGAGGTTCCTGTTAGTTAATTTGCAATTATGACAAGATGGGATGGTGTTTGTTAATTGACATTCTTTGAAGCGATGACCTCTTGAGCAGTGACTACACCTCTGCTGCTCGGTACAATCACGTGCCATATGTCCGAAACCACAACATCTGTAGCAGCGTCTCACTGGTACAAAGTCATCCACTCTTATTGTGGTCCAAGCCATCGATATTGTCTTGTGAGCTATCAGTATATTTCTTATGCTCGGAGTTACAGAGATTACAACGTGATGACAGTTCTCCTTTGTTTTCTTTCCTTTGATAACTGTGTTAATGGTACATTTTTCTTCTATGTTATCTTTTTCCAGACCCCTCCAAATGTCATTTTGTCTGGTCATTACTTCTATTATCTCCTCTTCAGGGATACACTGTGGGACGTTTAGTAATATTACCCTTGGTCGTTTGCCTCCCGATGTTCTACATTTAATCTTGTCTTTTATTTCTTGAATCTTTCCTATTTCCTCTTTTAGTTTCTTCCCATCTTCTTCACTCCCGACCCTTATGCACACACCATTGTCTCTTATTAATTTAACTTCTTTGATTTTAACCCTTATTTTGTGTGGCTGAATTTTATCAAAAATCTGCTCTGTGATCTCTTTTATGTCTGTTCGCGCACCTTCTTCTTCATCACTTGGGTACACCAGTACAGCGCTATTGCCTCCTTGTTCACCATTGTTATTAATGGTTTTCGTCGTATTGCTTGGTTTCAAGTTGGATTTTGTTACTTCAGCGTAAGTAAGGTGCCCAGCAAATTGGTTGGGTTGAGAGTTCTTGATCTTTATTTCATTCATTGTTTCTAATAAGTTAGGAAGTATATTGTTTTGTTCCTCTCTTTCTACACGATATGCTGATACAATTCCGTACATTTGATGCACCGACGCAAAAAGCTGCGTCACCTTGTCCTTAATTTCTTTACGTTCTCTTGTTTTAATGTTTCTATGACACGATTCAGGTAAGAGATCTAGAATACGTCTCATTTGAGTTCTTGCATCTTTAAGGATTTTACTCTCAATTGTACAGGGCGATGTATCATTACCTAAGGTTTCATCGGAAATCCTCGGTTGTGTGCCCTTTGCCATTAAATTTCTTAATACCCTTGTTTCTCCCATGGTGGTATCCATAATAAACCCAATAAGGTAATCAAAATACACACCCAACGTCAATGAATACCGAGTCAATAAAACAATAATTATAACTATGGAAATACTTAAACTAGACCTCAAATACTCCTCGAAAGCGAAATACAATACTAACCTTAAGAAGAAGTTTTACCAACAAAACCCACAAAATAAACGTATGTTAAATTAATTTAATTACAGTATATCCTAAAAACAGTCACCCCTACTCTGAGGTGAATGAAATAGTGTCCGTCTAAAAAAAAATAAATTTAAAACGACCGTTGAGAATAAACAACCAAAACAGAAGCGACCGTTAAAATCCGTTGACAGTTAAACCGTTATGTTTAAATTTATCCGTAGCTAACAATTATAAAAATTTAAACCGGAATATCTCCCCAAAAAATAAACCCAGCAACCCCAAATTTATACCAGATATAGATAATAGTAAGCTAAATAAAACCCCTAATTTCCGTCCCCCTCTGACTTATACCCCACCCGTTAGATCTATCCGAAAAACGCGAATTTCAAGTCCCCCTAGCTCCTCCCCTAATTGTCCTAGCCGAAATTTTAAATGGTATACGAACCACCTCTGTTAGCTCTTTCGAACGATGTGTCTGATGTAAGTGTGTATCCAAAATTCCCTCCAAAATTGCGATTCAAATAGAGAGCACAAAATGACACAGCCTATTCTGACCAAGTTTTTTCCAATCTTTTTTCAGGGTCTAATTTGATTATATAGAATATTCAGGTCAATAGTCAGTTTGTATTAATAATTTTAAAATTGAATAAAATTTTGATAATTATTTAATAATTTATACCAGTGGTGCCCAAACTATAGTCACTGGGCCAAATCTGGCTATGGCACACATTAATCTGACCTGCAAACATATTTCATACATCACTTATAAAATAATACAAATATGCCTACTTTTTGTATTTATAGAATACACAAATATTTATGGCCACTTATGTATTACTTATGTACAATTTGACTTGTCAATTTAAAAGTTTGACAGGCCAAATCACTAATTTATGCCATTGATAATAATAAATAATCATCTACAAAACTTTCATTTATATATCTAGATTCATTATAGAGTTTCATTTATACATTGTTTCCTTTCTGATAAAGATAACAGATATAATATTCTTATCAAAAATGTACTCAGATTTTCTAAAACATGTTTGTTCCATTCTTGCATCATTTTCTTCAGATATTTAGAATCAAATAATACAAAATTTGGCCAACCAAATATATTAAATGGCTTGTTAATGTGCCCTTCCTATATACGATGTTTCCTATTTTTTTCCTCTTCCTTTTCCTTCGTTTGAGATTACTCTGGCTAGAATGGATGGTGTTTGCCTGGATGCACTTTCATAATGACAGCATAAAGGGCAGAGTACAACTGATTGGTAATGGATAATTTTTAAGAAAAAACAAATGAACAAACGACTTTTCCATTTTCTGCAGAACAATCATTGTAAGAAGAAGGACAAAAGCAATTTGGTAAAAAAAAATGTTAGAAAGATGGAGAAACATTTTGAAAGGAGTTTTATGTTAATATATATATCCTGTATTTCAACATAAAACAGAACATACAATTTGCAGCAAGAAATCAGTGTATCCAGTGCAAATAGTCAACCAATACAATAAATTTTCTTTCTTTTTGTCTATCTTTACAAGTACTATCCTATATACTTTAACTAAATAATCCTTTATTTACAAGTATTTCATTCAACAAGTAAAATATCCAAAGGTTAAAACGTACAATTTATTCAATTGTTTCTTCTACATATGCATTTCAGGTATAGCACTGAAAAGGGGCTGAGAGTTCATGTCAACCCGAAGTGCGTATGTAAAAGAATTGAATAAATTGTACATTTTAACTTTTGGATATATTACTTGCCAAACAAAATACTATACCTATAAATATAGGATTATTTAGTTAAAATGTATAAGAATACAGCAAACCTATAATTAAGAAAAATAAGAAAAGTACTATCCTATTTATTTAGACCTCATTCATAAATTGAATAGAAAGCTGCAGTTCAAGGCCAAAATTGTCAGGTTACTCATTTTGTGTGAAAAATTGAATAATTTCATTATTGTAGAATCAACCTGTGTAAAGAATGTAATTTAAAATATAACATTTCTTTTGCTATTTTCATTTTATAATTAATCTGAGTTATGGACAATATAACTGTTAACTTTACAATTGTCTCTCAAGGGAAGAAAGATGTATAATAGATTATTAACTAATGAGTGTGAAATAATCACAATGTTAGAAAGTTTACAAATTTATAATATCCTTTGCAAAAACAAAAGCCCAAAAGTAAATAAGGTTTATTTAATAAAAAACATTTAATTTAAGAATATAATTACAAAATTTTAAAAATTTTGTAATTATATTCCCCTTATGTACCCTTATTGCTAACAGTAATGAACTCTATATTAATTAAACATTCATTTAAAGCTGTGATAACATAAATTTGTCAAAAATATAAATAAGAGCTTAGTTCTCAAGCTTGTGGTGCATCTTGACTTAGATTTTAATTATACTATATTTTGGGCTAGTTATTTGTCTTTTTGATCCATACACAATAGAACAAAAAAATAATAATGCTTTCCATTCCTTAATAATTAATTAACAATTTATTGTTATATGATTTTGTAATAAAAATAAATTAAACCTATATAATAAGTATAATCATGTAGAAATGATTGCAATTATTACTTACTTCAAGCCAAACAAAGAATACTTCTTGTAACATGTTTAATTTCTCATTTATTATATTTTGTAATGAGCAATCTAACAAATTCATTAAAGATTTTATACGATTTATTTCTGATGTTGGTGATAGTTCCTGAAGGAAAATGTGTAAAATATAAGAAAAAAATAAAATGTAATAATATATGATATTAACTAACAAATTAAAATTATGCATTTATGTTTATATACATGGGGTGTCTGCAGAAATTTTCAAGGAGATAAAGCTTGGACACAAATAATTAGATCAATAAATTTTTATTTAATTTTTTTTCACAAGTAAATTATAGAATCAGTATTTCATCAATACAAAAAGACAGAAAAAGCATTTCATGGTCGAGGATGTAAGGTTACACATCTCAGTCACTTTTACAATTATAATTTATGAAATTTTTTATTTGATCCTATGTATGGTTGCCAGACATCCTCTTTCCCCCCCAGACATTCCTCTTTTTGGACAGAATTCTTTTGTCTGGATTATTTTTTTATTGATGTCCTCTTTTATCTTCTTTTTTTTGTAAAATTGTTTCACCATGACACATTTTCACATCATTTTTCATTTTAATTCAAATTTCAGGAACAAAAATCCCTGTTATTTATAGATCTGATTATTTGAATGCATTTAGTGAGATGACAGTACTGAATTAAAACATGTGTGCCATTAGTCATTCGTCACACTAAAGCTTCTGCAACTAAAGTGGACTCCTTCGAAATAATTCAATTGTTTCATATGAATAGGGCTTTCAGAACCACAATTTTGGAGTGATGTTAAAAAATTTTTAGTGTATTAGAAAGAAAAGTGTGTGGGCATAGATGGTTCAACTATTATTACTAATACAACATTCCAATACAAAGAGAGTCACAAATAAACTCCATAATAAGGTTATAAGATTTACGAATACACCACTAACCAAACACCTACAACTAAAAAATGCCACAATGAAATCATCTGAGATACCAAGGCTATTTGGCTATGCTAAAACTCATAAATCAGGCAAACAAATATGGCCCATTGTGGACAAATAGAGATCCTCAACGCTACCCATCAAGAAGAGTTTAGATGAGCTCCTCAGAGACCATTTGAAAGATTATAACTACACCATTTCGAACACTTGTGAACTCATCGCTGAATTAAAAAATATTGCTCTAACAGATCAAGAGTATGTTACAGTTCTAGACTTTGAATTGATGTAGCCATCCATCAAATTGAAACTGTGCTTCTGTGCCCTTAGAGATTTCCTCTTTCAAGCTGTTCCACATAAGCCCAAACACCACAAGCATATTTTAGAGCTAGTCCATCATCTTATGTGCTACACCTCATTTTTTACCTTCAACCAGCAAATCTATCTTCAAAAAAGAGGAGTTCCAATGGGTAGCCCTCTTTCTGGAGACCTCTGAGAATTAGTAGTTAGAAAATTGGATAGCCAAATCCTTGAAAACTTCAAGAAATCATATTCTTGAAATCATATTACACACATGTTATGTTGATGATATTCTTATTATTTGGAGATTTAAGCCAGATATAGACAGTGTTCTGCAGGCTGTCAATTTCAACCTGTTTCGGCTTAAGTTAAAGTTAGATCAACATGATGATAAGATGGCACACTTCCTCAACCTCCAAATATACCTATAATATGGTTGTATACCATAATGTATACCATAAGCCCATCTACAATCTTTCCTCATTTCCTCAGCATCTAATGACCCATTTACTTATAAAATAGCTGCGACAGGGCTCTTATCAGAAGAGCCTTTACCCATTGCTCTAACATCAAGGATGTGCTGCTAGAAATAGAATGCATTAAACACATTGCCATAGCCCATGATTACAACAGTAAACTTATAGATAGTCTAGCTCACATGATACATAGGTGCTTAGAAACAGAAAGGATAAATCCCAGACCTCTTAAAAAGCAAATAAAATGCATTGTGGTTGATTTTGACCCTAGAATGATTCAAGCATATAAAATCATTGCCAAGAAGGTCAAAGCTGATCTTATGTACAAATGCAACCCTTTGATATATAAACTTCTGGCTAATGCAGTGAAGCCAGAAAACCTGGAATATACTCGGTTCCACTAGAGGACAACAGATTTAATCTGATTAAAAATTTAATATACATAGGCTCAACCAACAGATCACTTTCAAAAAGGATAGTTGAGCATAAATACAATACACACAATAATAAGTTTAATACCACCCTAGCACAATTTGCAAGCGAGCCGAATGTAACAGCCAACTGAGAAGAGTCTAAGAGTTTAATTCCAATACTCGATAGTTATAAACTTAGAACAATAGAAACACTAGAAATCTTTGTGAATTTCCTCAAAGAAAATTGTATCAATAGCAGAGATGCCAACTTGCTCTCCACCACTTGGAAATCACTCCTTGTTAATTAATGAACATAATCTGTTCCAAGACTTTGTTTGATATCTGAATTGTTCGTTAACCAATTATCAATTTACCATAGGTTTTTATGCAAATTTGATTAATTCATTCTGGAGACTCCAAAAAATAAAAAATATATACTTTCTTACTATGCTTATTTATATGTAATAATAAAAATACATATATTCACAGTCTTGCATTTTTATTAGTCAGGCGGTATGGAGTCTCCCAAGGCCCGACAGCTCTCTCACCCTCTTTTACAAATTACAAATTACAAATTTTTATTAGTCATGTTTTTTCCATTTGTGGAGGTTAAAGAATCTGTCCAATGTCGATTGCTTTTCTCTTTTCTTCAGAATTTTTCGGAAGTAATTAATAGCATTGTAATTATAGAGATCTCCAAGCCTATTAACCTCATTCTGGTTTGGATGACCATTGTTCTGACATCCTCCCACTTCTTCAAAAGATCTTTAATAGCAGATATCAGCATCGGTCCTCTTTCATCTTCTTTTTCAAAAGAAAACACATCTTGCTGAGTTTCTTGGTATTCTTCTGTTGTCACATCAGTTTCAGGTTCCATTATGAGCTCTAAAATGCTCTTTATTTCTCAGATGTGATTTACATTACTCCTTTAGCTGCTTAAGAGTTCTTGATATATCTTTCATAGCTAAGAGTCTGAACATAAAAATTTTCACAAAAGTGTTCATTATACAATTTGTTTGCTGTCCAAACTGTTCATTAACTGATCACCCACTGTATAGAAAGTTTCTAACATCACTCTAATACTATTTACTTTTTTTTCATTAAATGAGCAAGAAAGAAAAAGAGAATTGATATAAGTATAATATTTTACAATATCATGGAAAGTACTATTAAAACAAAGAGCTCAAGTAGCTAACACCAATAAAGTATTTTGATACTTTTGTATTTATNTAGAAAAGTTAAATAAAATGAAGCTTGCAATGTCATAACATTGTAAATGCTAATTTTCTCTAAATGTGTGTTATTGAATTGAATTATAAATGCAATGGTTTCTGCTGCAAAAAATATTGTGGTTATATTAGCACTGCAAGTGACTGTATTTTGATGTTTAATTATGTGAAGCCATTATAGGTTAATTTTTCTCACAGTAATGTTCCAAGTTAGGTGACGAAAGACTTTATTGAAGTCTTTCGTCACCTAAGCAAGTTTCAAAAAATACTTTTACAACAAATGCATTTCAGGCTAATGTAGTGTTTTAGCTCCCTTCAGTGATGTATGAGAATACAGAAACAATTTAAAACTTTGGTATACACTTTCCAATTAAAACTTGTAGTATCACAGTAGTATTACACTTGCAGTATTACAGCAGAACATCATTAGGACATCGTACTTATTACATAGTACTTACAAGATATATACAGTAGAGCATCGATTATCCGACCCCTGATTAACCGTCACCTTGGTTAACCAACCACGTTCTAGTCAGCAAATTCAAATGTCTGCTAGTGATGTGACGCTACAATATTTGGCTATGTCTTGGCTACTTTAATATTATTTTTACGTGTTTTAGCTGGCAACACTGGATCGACCATGAAAGGGAACCATTATTTAAACGAGGCTTAATTTTCTAATTTTTAACTATACAATAGCGATGATTATTATTTTTTTAAAAAATTTGATAGGCTTAACATGGAGGAAAATTCAATGCGAAGTAGGTTAATAGCAATATACTAATATACTAATTACATGGGATATAATAATATACTACACTAATAATGGATTTTTTCATACTTTTCGGTTATCCGACTTTTCANAATAGTAGTTATTCTCTGTGTAGTTAAATCTGGAATTAAAGCAGCATCTAGGTTGTTGTCTCTCACTATTATACCACTTTTCGGTTTTTCTCCGTTTCTTGTAGTTAATACTCTCCATCCTCCGAAGCTTACTATTTTATTGTTCAAAGTATAAGGTTCTTGTATTATTAATAGGTTTACATCTAAGTCATTGGCCGTCTTTATTGCGAGTGAGCTTGCCGCTTTACTGTGTTGCATATTTATCTGTAAAATACGCAGATGTGAAGAGTTTACATCGTAGTTACTATTGATTGACAGAGTTGAATTATCAGAAGCATTGTCGTTACTATTTTGTTTATTTCTTTGCATAGTAGTGCCTTTGGGTAACCGAGTGATTATTTGTTTGTTTCTATATTCCATAGTCAATTCTTTTTATGATCTGTGTTTTCAGTTTTATTAGCACTGGGCATTCAGCACTGAATGCGTTGTGATTCGTCGGTAGTTTCTTTTCCGGCGGGAGGTTCCTGTTAGTTAATTTGCAATTATGACAAGATGGGATGGTGTTTGTTAATTGACATTCTTTGAAGCGATGACCTCTTGAGCAGTGACTACACCTCTGCTGCTCGGTACAATCACGTGCCATATGTCCGAAACCACAACATCTGTAGCAGCGTCTCACTGGTACAAAGTCATCCACTCTTATTGTGGTCCAAGCCATCGATATTGTCTTGTGAGCTATCAGTATATTTCTTATGCTCGGAGTTACAGAGATTACAACGTGATGACAGTTCTCCTTTGTTTTCTTTCCTTTGATAACTGTGTTAATGGTACATTTTTCTTCTATGTTATCTTTTTCCAGACCCCTCCAAATGTCATTTTGTCTGGTCATTACTTCTATTATCTCCTCTTCAGGGATACACTGTGGGACGTTTAGTAATATTACCCTTGGTCGTTTGCCTCCCGATGTTCTACATTTAATCTTGTCTTTTATTTCTTGAATCTTTCCTATTTCCTCTTTTAGTTTCTTCCCATCTTCTTCACTCCCGACCCTTATGCACACACCATTGTCTCTTATTAATTTAACTTCTTTGATTTTAACCCTTATTTTGTGTGGCTGAATTTTATCAAAAATCTGCTCTGTGATCTCTTTTATGTCTGTTCGCGCACCTTCTTCTTCATCACTTGGGTACACCAGTACAGCGCTATTGCCTCCTTGTTCACCATTGTTATTAATGGTTTTCGTCGTATTGCTTGGTTTCAAGTTGGATTTTGTTACTTCAGCGTAAGTAAGGTGCCCAGCAAATTGGTTGGGTTGAGAGTTCTTGATCTTTATTTCATTCATTGTTTCTAATAAGTTAGGAAGTATATTGTTTTGTTCCTCTCTTTCTACACGATATGCTGATACAATTCCGTACATTTGATGCACCGACGCAAAAAGCTGCGTCACCTTGTCCTTAATTTCTTTACGTTCTCTTGTTTTAATGTTTCTATGACACGATTCAGGTAAGAGATCTAGAATACGTCTCATTTGAGTTCTTGCATCTTTAAGGATTTTACTCTCAATTGTACAGGGCGATGTATCATTACCTAAGGTTTCATCGGAAATCCTCGGTTGTGTGCCCTTTGCCATTAAATTTCTTAATACCCTTGTTTCTCCCATGGTGGTATCCATAATAAACCCAATAAGGTAATCAAAATACACACCCAACGTCAATGAATACCGAGTCAATAAAACAATAATTATAACTATGGAAATACTTAAACTAGACCTCAAATACTCCTCGAAAGCGAAATACAATACTAACCTTAAGAAGAAGTTTTACCAACAAAACCCACAAAATAAACGTATGTTAAATTAATTTAATTACAGTATATCCTAAAAACAGTCACCCCTACTCTGAGGTGAATGAAATAGTGTCCGTCTAAAAAAAAATAAATTTAAAACGACCGTTGAGAATAAACAACCAAAACAGAAGCGACCGTTAAAATCCGTTGACAGTTAAACCGTTATGTTTAAATTTATCCGTAGCTAACAATTATAAAAATTTAAACCGGAATATCTCCCCAAAAAATAAACCCAGCAACCCCAAATTTATACCAGATATAGATAATAGTAAGCTAAATAAAACCCCTAATTTCCGTCCCCCTCTGACTTATACCCCACCCGTTAGATCTATCCGAAAAACGCGAATTTCAAGTCCCCCTAGCTCCTCCCCTAATTGTCCTAGCCGAAATTTTAAATGGTATACGAACCACCTCTGTTAGCTCTTTCGAACGATGTGTCTGATGTAAGTGTGTATCCAAAATTCCCTCCAAAATTGCGATTCAAATAGAGAGCACAAAATGACACAGCCTATTCTGACCAAGTTTTTTCCAATCTTTTTTCAGGGTCTAATTTGATTATATAGAATATTCAGGTCAATAGTCAGTTTGTATTAATAATTTTAAAATTGAATAAAATTTTGATAATTATTTAATAATTTATACCAGTGGTGCCCAAACTATAGTCACTGGGCCAAATCTGGCTATGGCACACATTAATCTGACCTGCAAACATATTTCATACATCACTTATAAAATAATACAAATATGCCTACTTTTTGTATTTATAGAATACACAAATATTTATGGCCACTTATGTATTACTTATGTACAATTTGACTTGTCAATTTAAAAGTTTGACAGGCCAAATCACTAATTTATGCCATTGATAATAATAAATAATCATCTACAAAACTTTCATTTATAAATTAAAATTAAAAAATTATGAAATCTTAAACTTACATTCATTAATTCATGAAAAATATCATTAAATTTTAACCATCCTTCTGTATTCAAAGAAGATCCCAGTGACCAAACAGAACAAAACAAAAATGTGCACTATTAAAATTTAAAAAATCTTTTACATTTTAAAATATTATAAAAATTATGATAATAAAGCTTATCTAATGTAATAAATTCAAAACTATTATTAATTCTTACTATTATAGAGTAACTAAATAAAGAAACATTTTAACAAATATTATATATATATATAATAAAGTACTTTTATAATTTCCTCCTTTATACATTATGTTATGATAGTCCAATGCATTTCTATTTCTTTTAATGATAAAATATATTATTTATACATTACTGTGTTATTTATACATCATTAATCTATTCATTATACAGTTTCATTTATACATTGTTTCCTTTCTGATAAAGATAACAGATATAATATTCTTATCAAAAATGTACTCAGATTTTCTAAAACATGTTTGTTCCATTCTTGCATCATTTTCTTCAGATATTTAGAATCAAATAATACAAAATTTGGCCAACCAAATATATTAAATGGCTTGTTAATGTGCCCTTCCTATATACGATGTTTCCTATTTTTTTCCTCTTCCTTTTCCTTCGTTTGAGATTACTCTGGCTAGAATGGATGGTGTTTGCCTGGATGCACTTTCATAATGACAGCATAAAGGGCAGAGTACAACTGATTGGTAATGGATAATTTTTAAGAAAAAACAAATGAACAAACGACTTTTCCATTTTCTGCAGAACAATCATTGTAAGAAGAAGGACAAAAGCAATTTGGTAAAAAAAAATGTTAGAAAGATGGAGAAACATTTTGAAAGGAGTTTTATGTTAATATATATATCCTGTATTTCAACATAAAACAGAACATACAATTTGCAGCAAGAAATCAGTGTATCCAGTGCAAATAGTCAACCAATACAATAAATTTTCTTTCTTTTTGTCTATCTTTACAAGTACTATCCTATATACTTTAACTAAATAATCCTTTATTTACAAGTATTTCATTCAACAAGTAAAATATCCAAAGGTTAAAACGTACAATTTATTCAATTGTTTCTTCTACATATGCATTTCAGGTATAGCACTGAAAAGGGGCTGAGAGTTCATGTCAACCCGAAGTGCGTATGTAAAAGAATTGAATAAATTGTACATTTTAACTTTTGGATATATTACTTGCCAAACAAAATACTATACCTATAAATATAGGATTATTTAGTTAAAATGTATAAGAATACAGCAAACCTATAATTAAGAAAAATAAGAAAAGTACTATCCTATTTATTTAGACCTCATTCATAAATTGAATAGAAAGCTGCAGTTCAAGGCCAAAATTGTCAGGTTACTCATTTTGTGTGAAAAATTGAATAATTTCATTATTGTAGAATCAACCTGTGTAAAGAATGTAATTTAAAATATAACATTTCTTTTGCTATTTTCATTTTATAATTAATCTGAGTTATGGACAATATAACTGTTAACTTTACAATTGTCTCTCAAGGGAAGAAAGATGTATAATAGATTATTAACTAATGAGTGTGAAATAATCACAATGTTAGAAAGTTTACAAATTTATAATATCCTTTGCAAAAACAAAAGCCCAAAAGTAAATAAGGTTTATTTAATAAAAAACATTTAATTTAAGAATATAATTACAAAATTTTAAAAATTTTGTAATTATATTCCCCTTATGTACCCTTATTGCTAACAGTAATGAACTCTATATTAATTAAACATTCATTTAAAGCTGTGATAACATAAATTTGTCAAAAATATAAATAAGAGCTTAGTTCTCAAGCTTGTGGTGCATCTTGACTTAGATTTTAATTATACTATATTTTGGGCTAGTTATTTGTCTTTTTGATCCATACACAATAGAACAAAAAAATAATAATGCTTTCCATTCCTTAATAATTAATTAACAATTTATTGTTATATGATTTTGTAATAAAAATAAATTAAACCTATATAATAAGTATAATCATGTAGAAATGATTGCAATTATTACTTACTTCAAGCCAAACAAAGAATACTTCTTGTAACATGTTTAATTTCTCATTTATTATATTTTGTAATGAGCAATCTAACAAATTCATTAAAGATTTTATACGATTTATTTCTGATGTTGGTGATAGTTCCTGAAGGAAAATGTGTAAAATATAAGAAAAAAATAAAATGTAATAATATATGATATTAACTAACAAATTAAAATTATGCATTTATGTTTATATACATGGGGTGTCTGCAGAAATTTTCAAGGAGATAAAGCTTGGACACAAATAATTAGATCAATAAATTTTTATTTAATTTTTTTTCACAAGTAAATTATAGAATCAGTATTTCATCAATACAAAAAGACAGAAAAAGCATTTCATGGTCGAGGATGTAAGGTTACACATCTCAGTCACTTTTACAATTATAATTTATGAAATTTTTTATTTGATCCTATGTATGGTTGCCAGACATCCTCTTTCCCCCCCAGACATTCCTCTTTTTGGACAGAATTCTTTTGTCTGGATTATTTTTTTATTGATGTCCTCTTTTATCTTCTTTTTTTTGTAAAATTGTTTCACCATGACACATTTTCACATCATTTTTCATTTTAATTCAAATTTCAGGAACAAAAATCCCTGTTATTTATAGATCTGATTATTTGAATGCATTTAGTGAGATGACAGTACTGAATTAAAACATGTGTGCCATTAGTCATTCGTCACACTAAAGCTTCTGCAACTAAAGTGGACTCCTTCGAAATAATTCAATTGTTTCATATGAATAGGGCTTTCAGAACCACAATTTTGGAGTGATGTTAAAAAATTTTTAGTGTATTAGAAAGAAAAGTGTGTGGGCATAGATGGTTCAACTATTATTACTAATACAACATTCCAATACAAAGAGAGTCACAAATAAACTCCATAATAAGGTTATAAGATTTACGAATACACCACTAACCAAACACCTACAACTAAAAAATGCCACAATGAAATCATCTGAGATACCAAGGCTATTTGGCTATGCTAAAACTCATAAATCAGGCAAACAAATATGGCCCATTGTGGACAAATAGAGATCCTCAACGCTACCCATCAAGAAGAGTTTAGATGAGCTCCTCAGAGACCATTTGAAAGATTATAACTACACCATTTCGAACACTTGTGAACTCATCGCTGAATTAAAAAATATTGCTCTAACAGATCAAGAGTATGTTACAGTTCTAGACTTTGAATTGATGTAGCCATCCATCAAATTGAAACTGTGCTTCTGTGCCCTTAGAGATTTCCTCTTTCAAGCTGTTCCACATAAGCCCAAACACCACAAGCATATTTTAGAGCTAGTCCATCATCTTATGTGCTACACCTCATTTTTTACCTTCAACCAGCAAATCTATCTTCAAAAAAGAGGAGTTCCAATGGGTAGCCCTCTTTCTGGAGACCTCTGAGAATTAGTAGTTAGAAAATTGGATAGCCAAATCCTTGAAAACTTCAAGAAATCATATTCTTGAAATCATATTACACACATGTTATGTTGATGATATTCTTATTATTTGGAGATTTAAGCCAGATATAGACAGTGTTCTGCAGGCTGTCAATTTCAACCTGTTTCGGCTTAAGTTAAAGTTAGATCAACATGATGATAAGATGGCACACTTCCTCAACCTCCAAATATACCTATAATATGGTTGTATACCATAATGTATACCATAAGCCCATCTACAATCTTTCCTCATTTCCTCAGCATCTAATGACCCATTTACTTATAAAATAGCTGCGACAGGGCTCTTATCAGAAGAGCCTTTACCCATTGCTCTAACATCAAGGATGTGCTGCTAGAAATAGAATGCATTAAACACATTGCCATAGCCCATGATTACAACAGTAAACTTATAGATAGTCTAGCTCACATGATACATAGGTGCTTAGAAACAGAAAGGATAAATCCCAGACCTCTTAAAAAGCAAATAAAATGCATTGTGGTTGATTTTGACCCTAGAATGATTCAAGCATATAAAATCATTGCCAAGAAGGTCAAAGCTGATCTTATGTACAAATGCAACCCTTTGATATATAAACTTCTGGCTAATGCAGTGAAGCCAGAAAACCTGGAATATACTCGGTTCCACTAGAGGACAACAGATTTAATCTGATTAAAAATTTAATATACATAGGCTCAACCAACAGATCACTTTCAAAAAGGATAGTTGAGCATAAATACAATACACACAATAATAAGTTTAATACCACCCTAGCACAATTTGCAAGCGAGCCGAATGTAACAGCCAACTGAGAAGAGTCTAAGAGTTTAATTCCAATACTCGATAGTTATAAACTTAGAACAATAGAAACACTAGAAATCTTTGTGAATTCCCTCAAAGAAAATTGTATCAATAGCAGAGATGCCAACTTGCTCTCCACCACTTGGAAATCACTCCTTGTTAATTAATGAACATAATCTGTTCCAAGACTTTGTTTGATATCTGAATTGTTCGTTAACCAATTATCAATTTACCATAGGTTTTTATGCAAATTTGATTAATTCATTCTGGAGACTCCAAAAAATAAAAAATATATACTTTCTTACTATGCTTATTTATATGTAATAATAAAAATACATATATTCACAGTCTTGCATTTTTATTAGTCAGGCGGTATGGAGTCTCCCAAGGCCCGACAGCTCTCTCACCCTCTTTTACAAATTACAAATTACAAATTTTTATTAGTCATGTTTTTTCCATTTGTGGAGGTTAAAGAATCTGTCCAATGTCGATTGCTTTTCTCTTTTCTTCAGAATTTTTCGGAAGTAATTAATAGCATTGTAATTATAGAGATCTCCAAGCCTATTAACCTCATTCTGGTTTGGATGACCATTGTTCTGACATCCTCCCACTTCTTCAAAAGATCTTTAATAGCAGATATCAGCATCGGTCCTCTTTCATCTTCTTTTTCAAAAGAAAACACATCTTGCTGAGTTTCTTGGTATTCTTCTGTTGTCACATCAGTTTCAGGTTCCATTATGAGCTCTAAAATGCTCTTTATTTCTCAGATGTGATTTACATTACTCCTTTAGCTGCTTAAGAGTTCTTGATATATCTTTCATAGCTAAGAGTCTGAACATAAAAATTTTCACAAAAGTGTTCATTATACAATTTGTTTGCTGTCCAAACTGTTCATTAACTGATCACCCACTGTATAGAAAGTTTCTAACATCACTCTAATACTATTTACTTTTTTTTCATTAAATGAGCAAGAAAGAAAAAGAGAATTGATATAAGTATAATATTTTACAATATCATGGAAAGTACTATTAAAACAAAGAGCTCAAGTAGCTAACACCAATAAAGTATTTTGATACTTTTGTATTTATAAAAGTTCAGTGAAATACAAAAATGATTTTTGAGATTTTGTCAGATATATCTTTCTTACTGTTTAAAAATTATTATAGAAAAAAAATTATAACTTTTTGCAAAAGTAATAAATTTAAATCTCTAACTTTACTTACTAATGTTTGAAGTTTATGCACAACATGTAATAATGGTGGGCAAAAGTAGTTGAATAAACTCATTAATCTCATTTTGCTATTTTCTGTAACAATATCAGGAAGAGCTCTTAACCAAGATTTAAATATAGGTTCCCATCCTAAACTTGATGGTTGCATATATATCATTCCACATCTTGATACCTGAGATAATTTTAAAATAAAATTTATAATCAAGTATTTATGGTATCAATCCTTCAATATTATTTGAATAAATAATGTATGTACAGTATTGAAAAAAGTTATTTGACTTACTATGGTTCTAACAAAATTTTGAAAGATTCAATTATACATACGCTTATAGATACATGTGATAAATGAATAAAATGTATCTTTTGAAAAGCAACTATTCAATTTATTTAATTCTTCTTGTATTATATCTAATCAGTATATTTGGAACTTTATTGTCAAGAGGTTTAGAGATTTGTTTTTATTTATCTATTCATATAGTTATATCTATAATTTTCAATGATATTTTACATTCATTAATACATCTCAATGCCTAATTTAATAAGTGATTAATTTTAAAAGTTATTAATCTAACATCAAAGTTTAATTTTATGCTTATTTTTAGAAATTAAATATTCTGAAATGACTATCATTTAATTACCATATTTTCACAAATTGACTGGCATGCCGTATATAACCAGACCTGCATGCCAGAAATCTGGCACACTGGTTAAACTGTGACTAAAAAATAAAATTAATAAGATCTAACAAAACTAATTGTTAATAAATATTAAAGAAAACTTTCAGGTACAAGTAAAATAAAATAATAACATTGTAATTTGACTGACTGACAACCAGGAAGAGAGTTTTATAAAAGAAAAAGACTGTTTGTCTCTCTCTAATCTGTGGCTGGTTCTTGCTAAGTAACTTGTTTGGCAATCAAGTTATTGTATGGCAACCAGGGCAAATATGGCATTCAAAATTTTGTTCATAGGCCAAATTGTTTGAAAAGAGAGGCATTCAAAACCTGAGGTGTTTGACTGTATATATCATGATATAGTTATAATATAGCTATTTTATTTTTGACAAATTGTTTATAAACAAATTAGGAATTTAAAAAAATTGTAATAGTGGCTTTAATAAATCATCAATATTTATTAATACAATGAATAAAAAATATTACTTTAATAATTTNAAAATGTGCACTTACTGTTAAATATAATGTTTTCCCAGTTCCAGTTGGTCCAACTAATAACATTGGTATTTGCTGGTATATTAATAATGATGATAAATATGAATAGCGTACAGTATCAATAGTTGGAATAATAAATTCATTAATATTTGAAGTAGGTGTGATTTCTATTTTTGAAACCTCATTCTTCCAAAGACTCCATTGTCCAAGTATTGTTGAATTCTTTAAGAAATACATTATTAATAAATGTACTTATAATTCTATAATTTTCTAAATTTTTAAAAATAGAATACTGTTTTAAAGCAAGTTGAAACTATATATTCCATGAAAAGAGTCTTATTATATATATTCATGGCAGGGGGACCTGAGGTCTGAAGAAGTACTAAACAGTTGGTAACAGCTCTGAGTACAATGGAAGCTGAATACATATGTCAACATGTGTGAGGGATATAGGTTAAATAAAAGAGATGCTCGGTTAACTTGAACACAAATCATTGAAAGAACCTACAATCATTAATTGCGACAATCAAGCAGCAATAGGTCAAATAATAAAACCAAGCACATAGCTGTGAAATACCACTTCATTCAAGAGAAAGTTACAGATGAAATGATACAAATAGAGTATGTATATACTAAAAGAGACACAGATGACATCCTTACAAAACCCCAGGAAACTGAACCTTTTTTTGATCCACCACAACAACATAAGTAGTGAAGAAATCATCAAGAATAGATAGAATCCCTTTGAGAGGGGGATTGTTAGTGGAAAGAAAATAAATATGTTACATGCAGAATTTGAAGTGGCAACACCGTGTAAAACCCCAAAAACACAAAGGGAAACAAAAAAACTAGTCAAATCAACCTTTTCATGTACGACTACCAACATGTAGATGTGTGTTCGTCTCATCCTGTAGTGTACCGTAGTTTATATAGTCAAGTTAGTCTTAATGTTATATAATAAAATATGACAAAAGATCAGAGAGTCTCATTCTACCAACAAACTTGTATGAAAATATATATTTTTTCAGAATTTCCAGCAGAATAGTTCTTTATACATTAACTTAATATATTGACTTTTGCAATATCCAATGCTAGATGATATAAGTTATAGTATAAAATAAAATAAAATTTATTAGTGTTAATGTAATTTTATATTAGTGAATTCATACTTGAAGTTTTAGTTACTTTTACTTCCATTATGATGTTTAGGATTCTATTAATTTTTTAGAATACAAAGTCCAAATGCATAGATCAGAAAGGAAGTTTACAAGATCTGTTATTCAAGATAAAATTTCAATACTGCTGATATTGTTATACAGATGCTAAAGCTCAATTGACAAGAGGACAGTCTTCTTGTCAATTGAAAATACAGGATGAAAGTGTCCTACTGACACTTTCTTTCAAATTCTTTCTGATAGTACACACTTCCTTTCATATTGTCAATTTACACAATTAAAATCAAGAATTTAATTACTTAGATATTAATTGTGTAAATTGAAATAAAGATAATATCACTAGATAGCTAACATATTTACATGATTTTAGTCTTAGTCTAAATCAAATTAAGTTTAAAAACACCATTTGTGTGCAACTTTCTTAATGTGCCTATAGCTACTTACTTATATTTAAAATCAGCTGTTTATTATTTTTTTGAATAGTAAATGATCAAAATTAATTATTGTTTGTTCTCTTTAACTTTCTCAAATNAACATTGTTAAATTTATAAATTTATAATTAACATTGTTAAATTTATAAATTTATAATTAACATTGTTAAATTTATAAATTTATAATTAACATTGTTAAATTTATAAATTTATAATTAACATTGTTAAATTTATAAATTTATAATTAACATTGTTAAATTTATAAATTTATAATTAACATTGTTAAATTTATAAATTTATAATTAACATTGTTAAATTTATAAATTTATAATTAACATTGTTAAATTTATAAATTTATAATTAACATTGTTAAATTTATAAATTTATAATTAACATTGTTAAATTTATAAATTTATAATTAACATTGTTAAATTTATAAATTTATAATTAACATTGTTAAATTTATAAATTTATAATTAACATTGTTAAATTTATAAATTTATAATTAACATTGTTAAATTTATAAATTTATAATTAACATTGTTAAATTTATAAATTTATAATTAACATTGTTAAATTTATAAATTTATAATTAACATTGTTAAATTTATAAATTTATAATTAACATTGTTAAATTTATAAATTTATAATTAACATTGTTAAATTTATAAATTTATAATTAACATTGTTAAATTTATAAATTTATAATTAACATTGTTAAATTTATAAATTTATAATTAACATTGTTAAATTTATAAATTTATAATTAACATTGTTAAATTTATAAATTTATAATTAACATTGTTAAATTTATAAATTTATAATTAACATTGTTAAATTTATAAATTTATAATTAACATTGTTAAATTTATAAATTTATAATTAACATTGTTAAATTTATAAATTTATAATTAACATTGTTAAATTTATAAATTTATAATTAACATTGTTAAATTTATAAATTTATAATTAACATTGTTAAATTTATAAATTTATAATTAACATTGTTAAATTTATAAATTTATAATTAACATTGTTAAATTTATAAATTTATAATTAACATTGTTAAATTTATAAATTTATAATTAACATTGTTAAATTTATAAATTTATAATTAACATTGTTAAATTTATAAATTTATAATTAACATTGTTAAATTTATAAATTTATAATTAACATTGTTAAATTTATAAATTTATAATTAACATTGTTAAATTTATAAATTTATAATTAACATTGTTAAATTTATAAATTTATAATTAACATTGTTAAATTTATAAATTTATAATTAACATTGTTAAATTTATAAATTTATAATTAACATTGTTAAATTTATAAATTTATAATTAACATTGTTAAATTTATAAATTTATAATTAACATTGTTAAATTTATAAATTTATAATTAACATTGTTAAATTTATAAATTTATAATTAACATTGTTAAATTTATAAATTTATAATTAACATTGTTAAATTTATAAATTTATAATTAACATTGTTAAATTTATAAATTTATAATTAACATTGTTAAATTTATAAATTTATAATTAACATTGTTAAATTTATAAATTTATAATTAACATTGTTAAATTTATAAATTTATAATTAACATTGTTAAATTTATAAATTTATAATTAACATTGTTAAATTTATAAATTTATAATTAACATTGTTAAATTTATAAATTTATAATTAACATTGTTAAATTTATAAATTTATAATTAACATTGTTAAATTTATAAATTTATAATTAACATTGTTAAATTTATAAATTTATAATTAACATTGTTAAATTTATAAATTTATAATTAACATTGTTAAATTTATAAATTTATAATTAACATTGTTAAATTTATAAATTTATAATTAACATTGTTAAATTTATAAATTTATAATTAACATTGTTAAATTTATAAATTTATAATTAACATTGTTAAATTTATAAATTTATAATTAACATTGTTAAATTTATAAATTTATAATTAACATTGTTAAATTTATAAATTTATAATTAACATTGTTAAATTTATAAATTTATAATTAACATTGTTAAATTTATAAATTTATAATTAACATTGTTAAATTTATAAATTTATAATTAACATTGTTAAATTTATAAATTTATAATTAACATTGTTAAATTTATAAATTTATAATTAACATTGTTAAATTTATAAATTTATAATTAACATTGTTAAATTTATAAATTTATAATTAACATTGTTAAATTTATAAATTTATAATTAACATTGTTAAATTTATAAATTTATAATTAACATTGTTAAATTTATAAATTTATAATTAACATTGTTAAATTTATAAATTTATAATTAACATTGTTAAATTTATAAATTTATAATTAACATTGTTAAATTTATAAATTTATAATTAACATTGTTAAATTTATAAATTTATAATTAACATTGTTAAATTTATAAATTTATAATTAACATTGTTAAATTTATAAATTTATAATTAACATTGTTAAATTTATAAATTTATAATTAACATTGTTAAATTTATAAATTTATAATTAACATTGTTAAATTTATAAATTTATAATTAACATTGTTAAATTTATAAATTTATAATTAACATTGTTAAATTTATAAATTTATAATTAACATTGTTAAATTTATAAATTTATAATTAACATTGTTAAATTTATAAATTTATAATTAACATTGTTAAATTTATAAATTTATAATTAACATTGTTAAATTTATAAATTTATAATTAACATTGTTAAATTTATAAATTTATAATTAACATTGTTAAATTTATAAATTTATAATTAACATTGTTAAATTTATAAATTTATAATTAACATTGTTAAATTTATAAATTTATAATTAACATTGTTAAATTTATAAATTTATAATTAACATTGTTAAATTTATAAATTTATAATTAACATTGTTAAATTTATAAATTTATAATTAACATTGTTAAATTTATAAATTTATAATTAACATTGTTAAATTTATAAATTTATAATTAACATTGTTAAATTTATAAATTTATAATTAACATTGTTAAATTTATAAATTTATAATTAACATTGTTAAATTTATAAATTTATAATTAACATTGTTAAATTTATAAATTTATAATTAACATTGTTAAATTTATAAATTTATAATTAACATTGTTAAATTTATAAATTTATAATTAACATTGTTAAATTTATAAATTTATAATTAACATTGTTAAATTTATAAATTTATAATTAACATTGTTAAATTTATAAATTTATAATTAACATTGTTAAATTTATAAATTTATAATTAACATTGTTAAATTTATAAATTTATAATTAACATTGTTAAATTTATAAATTTATAATTAACATTGTTAAATTTATAAATTTATAATTAACATTGTTAAATTTATAAATTTATAATTAACATTGTTAAATTTATAAATTTATAATTAACATTGTTAAATTTATAAATTTATAATTAACATTGTTAAATTTATAAATTTATAATTAACATTGTTAAATTTATAAATTTATAATTAACATTGTTAAATTTATAAATTTATAATTAACATTGTTAAATTTATAAATTTATAATTAACATTGTTAAATTTATAAATTTATAATTAACATTGTTAAATTTATAAATTTATAATTAACATTGTTAAATTTATAAATTTATAATTAACATTGTTAAATTTATAAATTTATAATTAACATTGTTAAATTTATAAATTTATAATTAACATTGTTAAATTTATAAATTTATAATTAACATTGTTAAATTTATAAATTTATAATTAACATTGTTAAATTTATAAATTTATAATTAACATTGTTAAATTTATAAATTTATAATTAACATTGTTAAATTTATAAATTTATAATTAACATTGTTAAATTTATAAATTTATAATTAACATTGTTAAATTTATAAATTTATAATTAACATTGTTAAATTTATAAATTTATAATTAACATTGTTAAATTTATAAATTTATAATTAACATTGTTAAATTTATAAATTTATAATTAACATTGTTAAATTTATAAATTTATAATTAACATTGTTAAATTTATAAATTTATAATTAACATTGTTAAATTTATAAATTTATAATTAACATTGTTAAATTTATAAATTTATAATTAACATTGTTAAATTTATAAATTTATAATTAACATTGTTAAATTTATAAATTTATAATTAACATTGTTAAATTTATAAATTTATAATTAACATTGTTAAATTTATAAATTTATAATTAACATTGTTAAATTTATAAATTTATAATTAACATTGTTAAATTTATAAATTTATAATTAACATTGTTAAATTTATAAATTTATAATTAACATTGTTAAATTTATAAATTTATAATTAACATTGTTAAATTTATAAATTTATAATTAACATTGTTAAATTTATAAATTTATAATTAACATTGTTAAATTTATAAATTTATAATTAACATTGTTAAATTTATAAATTTATAATTAACATTGTTAAATTTATAAATTTATAATTAACATTGTTAAATTTATAAATTTATAATTAACATTGTTAAATTTATAAATTTATAATTAACATTGTTAAATTTATAAATTTATAATTAACATTGTTAAATTTATAAATTTATAATTAACATTGTTAAATTTATAA
The DNA here is from genome assembly GCF_000671375.1 of Centruroides sculpturatus. Taxonomy (NCBI): domain Eukaryota; kingdom Metazoa; phylum Arthropoda; class Arachnida; order Scorpiones; family Buthidae; genus Centruroides; species Centruroides sculpturatus. The sequence goes on from NW_019384640.1 coordinate 900,301, forward strand.
ATTTATAATTAACATTGTTAAATTTATAAATTTATAATTAACATTGTTAAATTTATAAATTTATAATTAACATTGTTAAATTTATAAATTTATAATTAACATTGTTAAATTTATAAATTTATAATTAACATTGTTAAATTTATAAATTTATAATTAACATTGTTAAATTTATAAATTTATAATTAACATTGTTAAATTTATAAATTTATAATTAACATTGTTAAATTTATAAATTTATAATTAACATTGTTAAATTTATAAATTTATAATTAACATTGTTAAATTTATAAATTTATAATTAACATTGTTAAATTTATAAATTTATAATTAACATTGTTAAATTTATAAATTTATAATTAACATTGTTAAATTTATAAATTTATAATTAACATTGTTAAATTTATAAATTTATAATTAACATTGTTAAATTTATAAATTTATAATTAACATTGTTAAATTTATAAATTTATAATTAACATTGTTAAATTTATAAATTTATAATTAACATTGTTAAATTTATAAATTTATAATTAACATTGTTAAATTTATAAATTTATAATTAACATTGTTAAATTTATAAATTTATAATTAACATTGTTAAATTTATAAATTTATAATTAACATTGTTAAATTTATAAATTTATAATTAACATTGTTAAATTTATAAATTTATAATTAACATTGTTAAATTTATAAATTTATAATTAACATTGTTAAATTTATAAATTTATAATTAACATTGTTAAATTTATAAATTTATAATTAACATTGTTAAATTTATAAATTTATAATTAACATTGTTAAATTTATAAATTTATAATTAACATTGTTAAATTTATAAATTTATAATTAACATTGTTAAATTTATAAATTTATAATTAACATTGTTAAATTTATAAATTTATAATTAACATTGTTAAATTTATAAATTTATAATTAACATTGTTAAATTTATAAATTTATAATTAACATTGTTAAATTTATAAATTTATAATTAACATTGTTAAATTTATAAATTTATAATTAACATTGTTAAATTTATAAATTTATAATTAACATTGTTAAATTTATAAATTTATAATTAACATTGTTAAATTTATAAATTTATAATTAACATTGTTAAATTTATAAATTTATAATTAACATTGTTAAATTTATAAATTTATAATTAACATTGTTAAATTTATAAATTTATAATTAACATTGTTAAATTTATAAATTTATAATTAACATTGTTAAATTTATAAATTTATAATTAACATTGTTAAATTTATAAATTTATAATTAACATTGTAGTTTCAAATATATTCTCTTTAGATATTCTCATAATTCTGCACATCAAAGCTATTTTGAAATAAAAACTTCAGTATCTGTCGAATAAATAAGTTAAAAAAGTTTTATATTTATTGTTACATTTTCAAAATTATAGACTCATTTTGATTTGAACGTTGATTGGGTTTAATACTTAGTAATTGACCTTTATATTCACACTGTCATCTGTCCATTATCTGTAAAATTATTCTATAACAACAACTGCCGTTCAGCAGTTAATGGGAATCCTCTTCCATTTACATGTTTTATTTCATCATCAATGATTTAAAATATGAACAATTCCAGGTTTAGAAAAATTTACACTGAATTCAGAATTCATCTTGAGAATAGATTTTTAAAGGATTACTCAATCTCATATTACTCTCACTCTTTGTAATTGTCAATTAATAATTTTGTTAATTCATCCCATCCTGTTTACAATATTTTTTAAATAAATGATATCTATTTTTATCTAAACTTTATGATGAATAAATCAATATGGCAATAAAATAATATGGCAATATGGCAACTCACTCAAATTAAAACACTGTCTAAATCTGCTATTGAGTCTGGATAGTAGGTCAAATAACTGGTTTCTAATCACTTCTAAACTGTGGCAAATGTTTCTTATTTGCCACAGAAATGAAATTTTTCTGAACTACAGTCTGGATTATCTCTAAACCATTGTCAGCTTCTAAACATTGTCTCCACAATTGGGGTTAATGTGCAACTTAAAAATATATAAATTTTAATTTGAGGTTTTATACTTCAATGAAATTTATAAATTAAGTTATTTTTTTCTGAATAAAATAATTTTAAAACTAAAAATATGCTTCTTACTTCAGCTTTAGCAAATTCACGATAACTCTTGGCTAAAACACCATCATTCCACTCATGAGAAAGAGTATCAAAACTACCATATAACTGTTCAATCGTAATAGATTTTGGATTAATTATTCTGTACTGTACATGATGTTCGTCCAACAAATTCTAAAATAAAAATTACAATTATATATTTTAAACTGATGATAATACATTGTGAATATTGACAAAGAATATAACAAAGAACTAGAAACAATGTCCTAACACATTTAGCCAACAGATTAGCTGAATGTGTTGAACATTTTTGTTTTAGTTTTCAACTTTTTCTGCTCTGTAGACATTATATTATTTCTAGTTTGTCTGATTATAAATTTGAATTTTGCTTTGAACATGGGTGTTTTGTGATTGTCAGACTTTTACTTGAGATTATTATTTGGGAAAGTTTAAAAGCTGCTAAAAAAGCAGTGTCATATGTATTAATATAACTAAACAAACATTTGTTGTATGACAAAATAAAATATTAAAAAATTAAAACTGAGCTAAATTTTGACACTCCAGAATCTATATCTAGAATATAATTTTAATCTGAAGCAATGCAATAACTAAGCAGGTGCAACAGTCACTCAGGCAAAGGGTCCTAAAATAGGGTGTAAAAAATTACCAGTATTATATTTCTATTTTTAAATTTTACCACCATAGGGACGTTTCATAACGTTTTTTAGTAAGTTGAAAAATAAATAACTAATTTCTATTGTATTTGTTTTTTTATATTTTTTCCAAAAAAACAGGGAGACAAAAATAAAATCTTCTACAGGACACACGGAAGCTAATTATGGCACTGATCTAAAGTATAATGTCATAACATCTAATAAGTTTTATTTGATGGAATTTTAATCTTTTCAATTGCTAGAAATAGCTAATAAATAATTTTTTTTTTCAATTACTTAATATTTAAATATATTTATATATCATAAATAATAAGTAAGAATCTGCTTTAATGGAGTTTACTTTAATAACAAGTTTCTCTCAAGTACTTTTGAGCAACCAAACTGATCATCAGATGTACAAGCAAATTATTGTTTACTATACTTTTAAAGAAATTAGAGGTTTTTGCATCAATTACCTATATACCTATTATACAGGGTGGTGCAAAAGTAGGTATACAGTTGAAAATCTGAGAAATATAAATGTATAATGTTGATTATTATTATTTTTATTATCTTTTATTAGTTTGTTTTCTTTATTTATTTGTGATTTAATTTGTACATAAAAATAAAATTTTTTTCTTCCTATTTTCTCCCTATATGTTTTTTCCATAATAACAACTGTATACCTACTTTTGCACCATCCCTGTATATTAATGTGAGTATTTAATCTAATAATTTTTGAAAATAAATGTTTTAGTTTTTTGTATATTCATAAATTTTGAAAATTTTAATATAAATTAAATAGACATTACTAAATTTAAATATAAACAAACATATTCTATAAATACAAATCTTTCAATCAAACATAAATTTAGAATTATTTTTTATATAACTATTTTAATAAACAAAATATTAGATATACAAACATTATCACAGATATCACTTAATGTAGCAGCCAATATTTTATAAGCTGATGTCTTTCCTCCAAAAGGATGCCCAACAATCATAAAACCATGTCTAACTATCATCATTTCATAAATCTGAAAAATAATTTGATAACTGATTAAAATGACAGATATTTTTATAAAATAATTTAGAAATACTTAAACAGGTGATAATTATATATAATTATTTTTTTAATTATCATGATGTCGATTTGAAAAATTATCATGAAATTTTTTATTAGATGAAGTTCTTGCATCAGTTTTATCAAAATGCAGTTTTCTAAAACAAACAGGCTTAAATTAAAACTGAAGTGATCAATCAAAGTTTCATTTGGCAAGATATGACAGAAACTATTTTTAATGTTCCAATAATAAATTTTTGAAAATATTTAATATTAAATTAATTATTTTGGATGTTTAAAGTAAATATTTTAGAAAGATAAAACTAAATAATATATTGTTCATATAATATTAAAACAGAGATATTTTTGCTACTAAATGGAAATTACGTACAACTAAACTACTGTAATATGAAACAATTTATATTATCTTTTAAATTGGTACATTATTTCAAATGAAAATGAATGGATTTGCATTAGATGTAAATTAATTCAACATATTGTTTATCGCACCAGATGACAAATAGTGTGTTCACTTTTATATTTAAAAAAAAAAGTGAAAACATATTTAAAGTTTATAAAAACTGTTTTATTATTACATATACCAGTGTTTCTCAATGGGAGTGATATCGCCCCTATGTGGGCGTTTTTCCATGTTCAGGAGGCGATTAGTAACAATTTATATTTTATGAGGCAAAAAAACAATTTTCTGGGCAATATAGTAAAACATTATATTAAGAATAATTAGATATTTTATTCGTTATATCGTACAATAATTAAACAAATAACATTATATAGTCACTAATCTATTCGATGCAGTATGAATTTGGCGTTAGCCTTGCCCCTCGACATCGGAATTTTGTAGTGAAGGGGGTGATACTATGTAACGATTTTATTGAACGGGGTGATACTACATTGAAGGGGGGCGATGATTCGTTAGAGGTTGAGAAACACTGACATATACAGTATACTGAGCAAGGAAATAATAATGACAACAGAGGAAAACTATTTTTATACAATTAATTAATTTGATAACCAACAATTTACATAGAAATCTTTTTATATATTTTTCCTAACTGATACATTATGTATCAAAAATTTATATACTGTAAGGTCTCGTTTTATGCGGTGGATACGTTCTGCAGAAAAGCGCATATAAAAAATTCACATAAAAAAAGACTTTACTTGCCTTGAAAAAGTAGGGATACGTTCCGTAATTTTCTAAAATCGCATAAAACCAAAACAACGAGTTAAAATTAACTTAAAACCGCATAAAAAAGTTTGCAGAAATTAAAAGAAATAGGCTGCTTAATAAATTACTTCGAATGTCTGAAAGAAATTCATATAAAATTTAATTTCAAAACAATTACAGTTTATACCTTTCAATGCGAAACTCAGAATGATGTAATAGCGACTTGTCGATGGTATCATGTACAAGGGGAATCCCCGAATTGCAAAAGCTCACTCTAAAAACAAATCACTGACATCTGGATGTGAAGAGTTAATTAAAACCCCTTTAGTTCCTCGCCCGAGTTAACTCGGGCAGGTTACATAGCGTTACATAAAACACGGTCCTTAAGGCCATTTTTGAAATTTTTTTTTGAATTTTTGGAATGTTTTTTAAGTCTCCAAATTTTTTAAAAATATTTAAAAATATACGGCCAGCTAGTGTTCACCCTACTTTAAACCCTTGTCCTCCCGCGACGTCTATGAGAATGCCCCGGGAAATCCAACTCCAGCTGTGTTCAAGGTCATCCAGATGTGTAAACAATGACTCATCGGTGTTAAATTTCACAGAAGGGCGAGACAAAGGAAGTTAAACTTTGAAGCTTTTTCTTCAAAATTAACGCATTTCTTTCGTTTTTTTCAGTTTTAAGTATTTTTTATGTTTAATTACATTTATATCAAAAATTGCTAGGAACTAAAGCGATTAAGGTAGATCTAGCTGTCCTTTACATCCATAAACGTTATATGTCAGTGGAACAAATGGAGTGAGCTTTGAGCGTTCCACAATTTTTGGAGACTGTCTATACGCGGGCTTCCTAAACAAGCCTATATGTATGTTTATCCAAGAAATGTTTGGATGAAATACAAACCGCACAACTTCAAAATCACATAAAAATAATCTGCATAAAAAGAGACCTTACAGTATATATATATAAATGAGGATGCTTATTTGCTATACACTCCTAGGCCATTCGACCAATTGCTACAAAACTCAGCAGTTATGTTCAATTACTTCTAGCTTAGATCATGTCGTACATTCCATCCAAAATTATCAATTGGATTTTTATATACCAATTAATTTCTGTGTACATTTGATTGCTGGCTTTACATGTAGCATAATCTATTGGCAAAAAATTTAACAAAATAATTAACCAAATATAATTCTTACAAAAAAGAATATAATTTAAAAAAATATATATTATATTCACTGAATTAATGCAACAATGATATAGCACTGTAGATGTGCCATTTTGTCATTACTGTAACATGTAGCACATTGCACTTGCTTGCGTGGAGTGTAGTAGTGTTTTGCCCCTGTACATCATACTTTTCCTGTTAGCAACAGAGTCGCGCTGGTTATGTATCTAACTCCATTCAGGGAAATTTTTCAATTGAAATAACATAATTTGCAGTACAAATCAGAAGTTCATATACAGATAAATCTGGTTCTTTTCTCTTACAATTTCCATGTCTAGTTTCAACTTTCATCTATCTAACTCAGTTCTCAAGATTAAAGAAGGTCAGAGACAGATGGACAACTGGAAATTTATAGCTATACAAATTTTTTCAAATTGCAGCCCAATAAGTATACTCCAGTAACCAAGTGGATAAAACCACCAAACACCATTAATCAGTTGTGGATTTGCGCATGGTCAATGGACTGGCCAAGTAGAGTTTTCTGGGTTTTCTTTACATTCATAACACTTACACTGGGGCCAGCTTTACATAAAAGTCTTTTTGGAATGCACCTTGGCAGATTGCTCACGTGTTGCATTACCATAACCAAATAAACCAAACTAATCCTAATGAGCAATTATTTACTGTAACATCATCACAATGCTAAGCTACAACTTTTTGTCACCATGTTTTCAATTCTTTTTGTGATGATCTTGCTCCTGTTCATCATTCTTTTCCTGTTAGCAATAAAGTCATGTTGGTCATACATCTAATTCCATTTAGGGAAAAATTTTAAATTAAAGTAATATTATTTCTATTTCAAACTAGAAGTTTGTATATAGATAATCTGGGCCTCCTGCCCAAAAGTTTCCATATTTGGTCTTGACTTTTATCTATCTTACTCCTTTCTTGAGTTTAAGGAAGAACAGTCAGACAAACAGACAGACGGGATGATAGTCAGAATTTATAGGTCTACAATTTTTTTCAAATTGCAGTCCAATAATTTTTCTATAGATGCAATATTTATGAGAACATAATTCCCACACAGTTTATACAATCTGTTGCCAATATTTAAACACTTTATTATCATATAAAAGCAATTATTCTAGTATTTTTACAAGAATTTTTTATTTAAAAAAGTTTTATATGAAGTCTTTCAGATGTAAAGGTTAGCAACTTTGATCACATGCAGGACCATCACAACCTGTCTAAGACAAATTATTTTTCACATGNAATTCCCACACAGTTTATACAAACTGTTGCCAATATTTAAACACTTTATTATCACATAAAAGCAATTATTCTAGTATTTTTACAAGAATTTTTTATTTAAAAAAGTTTTATATGAAGTCTTTCAGATGTAAAGGTTAGCAACTTTGATCACATGCAGGACCATCACAACCTGTCTAAGACAAATTATTTTTCACATGTTAATAATAGACCAGGGTATTAATTAGTAGTTGTTGATCATCCTCTCTCTTGGGAGGAGGTCAACTACTACTTTTGGTCAAATTACTTTAACTCCTTTCTGCAACAGTCCCTTTTTCCTATTGGACCAGCAATATGGTGTCATTTGAATAGAAATTACATAATTCAAGATTACCGATGAGCACAAAATATGTTTTAAGTATATTTTGAGGGTGATAAGTTTAAACATTTGGTCTGTCTTTTGCGAAATTTGATTCATTGGCAGATTACTATTTGATATTCGGCTGTGAATGGTACAGTTTCTTAGAGTTAACATTAGAAAATATTATGATATCTGAAAAATTTCAGATGTATTTTCAATTCCTGTCTATTTGACCATTGAATTTGTGTATTAAGATAAACATGACAATGATAGGCTGGAGTAACCAAACTCTTTTATATGGTTTTCATTTTAAGGTTGTTATATTATAGTATTTGATTTACATAACTATGAAGGTTATCTTACATATCTTACATAAGGGTTACTGAGTGTCCAATCTAACACATTTTAAAAATTTTTTATTCCTCTACTGTACACAATTTAAAGAATTTTTAAAATGTTTTAGATTGGTTACTTGGTGTGATAAACCCTTATGTAATATAACCTTTGTAAATATAAATCAAATACTATAATATAATATAACAAAAAAGTTAGAAATACAAAATAATCTAAATAATCTTAATCTTTGCTGCTTTTATTTTTTCCTGTGCATTGCCGAGCTCATCTGCTAGTTATAATATAAATTTTAAATTTTACATAATTACATAATTTTACATAAATTTAAAATACCTGTTGAATTTTTTCCAAAAAGAAATCAGTTACTTCAAGATTATTCAAATTACAATTTTTTGTTATAGCTTCATTTAATATTTTGTAATCTATTTTCAGCAATTTAATTTGTGGAAATAAATCTGAAATAATTCCCTAAAAAAACACTTATTGAATATATATTGTTCTTTTTTAAATGTATTTCTGTATATATTTATAATATGAATATACAAACATAAATTAATTTTACAAACTGTACTTACTGAAAATAATGGAATATCTTGATTTAAAAATTTGGGTAAATTTACATCTTTTATTGCTTGAAGGATAATGACATCCTCATTTTCTTCTGGATATTTTTGCTATCAATAAAATACCATCATCAGATTTTGTTAAAAATAATGCATTATGTGAAAAGATAAAAGTTATTTTATGTTTTATTTATTTATACAAAATAGCATTTTAAGAAAGAATATTCTTAGTTGAAGATTCAAGTATATAACTCAATCAATGAAAATAATTGGATAATTTATATTAAATCACTAAATTTTTTTTATTTAAATAAAAACAATAATTTCATTATTAGTATTTTAAAAATACCTCTTTGACATTTGTGGGTGTATAAAAATGGCATGTGGATTAATATGGACTCAGATTTATTTATTATTATTATTATTAACTACATTAGCAAAAAAAAAAAGAAGGTTAATAAAAGATTGAAAAATCCTTGAAAGGGTCCTAATATAAAAGTTTAGAGATTGCTAATACAGGTATACCTCGCCTTACGTCGGTAATTGGTTCCAGGAAAACGACGTAAGTCGAAAAACGACGTAAGTCGAATTTACTTGTCTCCGAATCTACTTGTCACTAGGCTAAACCATAAATTACCATTCCCGGTTCTGTATTTTATTTATTAAGCTCACAAACAATTTTATTAAATTTTAGTTTTTAATATAATACAAAAAAAGTAATCAAAATTTACGAATGCAGGTACTGTAAATACAGTATATACTTGATTTTATGTGCTTTAAACGCTTTTCTAGTGATATTACGACTTCAATATTTGTGGCGGACAGACGTAAAGTCTAATAAAATGACTTAAACTCGATTTTTATTTTCCATATACTTTTTTGACAAACGACGTATAATCGGGAACGACGTAACTCAAAACGACGTAAGTCGAGGTATACCTGTATAAATTATGTAAGATTACAAAATTTTAATACTGAACATAACTTTTAACATAACATTCAAATTTTAATGAATTAGTTTGCATATGTTATATATTACTAAATAATACTACTTATAAATTTTCACTCAGAAATGAAAGTACAATTTTAATGGTTTTAATTAATATAATTAATTTAAAACTTTTTCATTGTATTTATTAAATCTAAAATAAAGTTTTATCTGAATACTTACTTTTAAATTTTTTGCAGCTGTTAATACAGATATAATAGCTCTCATACCATAATCATAATGTGGTTGAAATGATAACTGTTCAGAACAAAGTCTATAAGTTGCTACTATTTTTATAGCTAATGGTCTTGCATTCACAAATCCATATGAGTAGAGATATATTTCTGATATCATAGAATAATCAGGAACCATCATAGCCACTGGTCGAAACAAAGCCTGAAAGCAATTTTGATTTTGAACCATTGTAATTAATATAGAATTATCCACACAATAAAAATATATGTAGTTCAAAATTCAGTTTAAAATTAAAATAATTTTAAAAATAAACTAACTTTTAAATTATCTGGTAAGTCAAAACGACCTGCATATCCAGGATTCATTGTAATAAATATTGCACATGTTAAATCAAGTTTTATTTGAGTTCCTTCAAACATTAGTGTCTTTGCTCCAGAATTAATTCCTCTCTGAATTGTCAAAATCTGTTGAGCAACAACTGATAAAACTTCAAGATCTATTCTATTAAATTCATCAAAACAGGACCATGCTCCACAACATGCTAATCCCTAAATATATGATAAAATAATTTTAATATAGTAAACGTGTATATATTTGTAATATATTTAATTAATATTAATATTTTAAAATAGCAAATTTTTCTTAAAAAACTTTCACCAGCTGGAACTGCTTCTGACATGTAAAACTTGGTCTAATATGGAACTGACAATATTTTAATGAAATTTTTTATTATAATTGGTTGTTTTATATTCTCATATATAATTTTTAAGATATTGTCAATTATCTTAAATATTATACAAATCAATAATTTGTTCTGATGTAAATACATTCAATTTATTTGTCAAAATTAATAAATTAATTTCAAATATTTTTCATTTTATTTAATAATTTCCCTTTTCAAAGTTGTTTGTTTAATTAAAACAAAACTATTTGAATTTTTTAATTAAAAAAATTTAGTAAATCATTTTTATATTTGTTATANCACTGCCATAACTCATATAAATATTTTTATTTAAAGTCGATTCAGCATCGACAAAAAAGAGTTCCAAATCGATATTTGGGAAGAGCTTATACAATATTCGATATAAGAGACACGTCTGATATTTTTAAGAAGGTAAAATAATAATTTTTACCTTAAAAAATTTTCCTAATGCTATGTAATCCAATCCTTCAGAACAATTAAATACAATACACTGTTTAGCAATAGCTTTTGCCAAATCTTTAACTGTTTCAGTCTTTCCAGTGCCAGCAGGTCCTTCTGGAGCACCTCCTAAATGTAAATGTAGAGCAGAAAATAATGTTCGATAACAGCGATCTGTCAATGGTGTAATTACAAGTCTACCAGTGTTTCCAAGATATTCATATCCATATTTCATAGAACAATTTATCATGCTTGTAATCATTGTTTGATCCTAGAAATAACAATTTTCAAAATTGTAATATTAAAGAATAATTGAAACTTTTAAGCCTAAGTATAGATATTCCTGAACATTTTGACTTGTTTTTTCATACATAATACATATTTTAATATCTCTAAACTACCTTTTGTATGCCAAAAATTTCAGCCAACAAATAAAAATTTTGAGCTTTAGTATACTGCTTTCAGTAAAATCAAAATCATTTATATAAATGAATTATTATTGTCCATTTTCTGTTTAATAATAGAATGGATATCATCGTATTGATAGGATAGATCATCCACTTAGTAAGATGATTTTAATCCCTTTATTATATAGTAAGGACACATACCATCAGGATGAACTATATCTCATCTTGTAGTTCAAGCTTTGAAGCAACAACAAAATACACAACTTTGTGACTAGGAATTGCAGAATTAAACATGAACCATTAACTCCAATCTCCCAGTTCTGCAGATGCCAGGCAATGTGTGCAGTGATGTTGTGCTTTTTGCTTCCATATTAATCATAGGTAACAAAAAGCCAGTTAGATATTGGCCAGTTCTTTGTGAACCAGGATCTGGCCAAAACTGATTTGCATATTGTCATTCATGGCTTGCTACACTAATTCCTAATGTCAGTAAATATGCCAGTGTTTTGACTTCAGAAACACAATTTGTGTTTTATACTCAGATTACATATTATAATCCAGTTCAGTACAAAAGTTCATTCTTTTATACTTAGACCATTCATTATATGTACAGTAGAGTCCTGCTAGTCCAGACAAAGTCCTGTTTGGATTGGCAGATTTTCAGATTAACCGAATAATTGAAATAATACAGAAGCAAGCAGTAAAACAGGTCTGGTTTATATAGATCCAACACTATCAATGACTTTTGTTTCTGTTTATGTGTATAAGTATTATACAGATCTGCTGTTTTAATAGGCCATGTCAAACACTGATTTATTAATTTTGTACAGTATTAATATAGTACTAAAATAAAATACAATTTTCTTTGTTGTGGAATTCTATATTTTTTTGTACCACTAATACCATTTAAATTCAACTAGAAAATACAAAAAACATATATTTTGTGAGCTAGAAAATTTCCTATCCACAATCTCAAACATGTTTGGATTAGGCAGATGTTTGGATTAGCGGAAAACTACTGTATGTATACTGGTACACAAATGGGAACAAAATACAGTCTGACATATCAACTGAAGAAGACTAAAAGGTTTTCTTATAATACTTTCTCAAAGAGATGCCTATATGTTTTTATATATTTATAATATACAAAAATTCACAATTTTTCAATAGTCACCTTGACTCACTGTCTCTCCCATTCTCTCTCAGACCATCCTACTATCCATTCTACTCTCCATCCTACCAGTAGGAAGAGCTTATGGAATATTGGTATACTGCTGGTAGGATTATCCTACTTGCACAGCCATCCTGCCAATAGCACCTACCAGCAGGATAGCTTGCTGTCTATTCTCCCATTAATGTAAGGTTTTAATGCTTTAAAGTAATATTTTATGCATTGTAACATATTTCCTGTATAAAAAATAAAACTTTTACAAAATAAAATATTTTGTGCATTTCATTTTTAGCTCTCCGGAAATAAGACTTATATTGTAACGTGCAACTATTGTTTAACCTTTTTACATATTATTAAGAATGCATGTTTAAGTTGGGGACTGCCTGCAATAATAAATATACATTTGAAACATGAAATTACCTAGTTTTATTATATAAACATGAAAAATAAATGATATATATCACAAAAAACTGATTTTACTGATGACTAAATTATTAGTTTCAATCAATAGTAAAATCAGCTAAAAATTTTCATTTATTATATATTAAAAAATTACTCTAAAATTAATACATAAAACATTACAAAATATCATTTTTGACATAAATTACTATTTTATTTCTATTATTTATAATTTAAACTATTGTTTTAAAAGTGTTAATATTACAATTTTGTATATTAATGAATACTGTTTGTATAAAATTCATAAAAAATGAATTAATCTAGAAAGACAATACCTAAGTTATATTGGTAAAAGATTATTAATTTATGCAAACTAATAATAATTTAAATAATTTTCAAGTTCTTTATTAAAAAATAACTAAAAAAAAATGTATTATCCAAATTGCTTTCTGCCAGTTGATTTATTATGTTTCCTTCTAGTGCACTTTTCATGCTGGCAGACTTATCACACTGGACAGTGTGTCCAGTGTGATAAGTCCACCTATATGAAAAATGCACTAGCAGGAAACATAATTAAAAAATGTAGCTTATATACTTAAATATTTACCTTCCAATAATATCTCAGTTGAAAAATCCACTGAAAATCTTTATCAGAACTAATTTTCTTTTTAACAAGAAGGTCAACAACATCTCTGGAATGAACATCTAATACAATAAGGGCACCTACTGTAATCCTGTTCTGTTTTGAGAGGTTGCCTCTTACTAAATGAACAATTTTTTCAATTTGTTTATTACACTTAACATAAAGGTCTTTTAAAGCCTGAAATTAAATTTNTCTTGCTTTTTTCTTTCCCAGATATTTGAAATAATTTCAGTTTCATTTTATATATATTAGATAACAACATACAGTGAAACCCTGGTTAACGAACGTAATCTGTTCTACGAGTCCGTTCGTTAACCAAAGCAATTTTTCCCATAGAAATTAATGCAAATACAATTAATCCATTCTAGCCGTCAGTATTTTTGTAATTTTATTTGTAAAATGGGTTTTCTTTAATGAAAATATAGGAAAACGTGCTCATAAACAGTCAATCTAGGTTAAATTTTCAGAAAAGGGGAAAGATTTGACGGGTATAAAAACATCACATACGATCGTTGAAGTTCTAAAATGACAGATAGCAGAAACAATAGGCTAAATTATGAGCGAAAGGCTTATAGGTTTATCAACAATCTCTGATCAGAGTCGACAAACAGGTGTCAAATAAACGCCTCGGAACAAACTTTTCTCATGACCTGATCTGGTTTCGGTTTTCACCTGAAGACAAAGAAGAAAACAATCAGGAAGCTAGGAATAGGACACAGGACTAATCGTAAGGTGAGATTCAAGGAAGAAATACTATAAAAACCCCGAATCTCAAGATCAAAACGCAGTTTTCCTAAAAATTCTGTGGCGATTAATCTGTGTCGTCTTCATCTGGATTAAGCCTGAAGTTGTGCCTGCTAAAATTTGTGTTGTGTCTCGCAGACCACTCCAGTCGTTGCAGCTCTGTCACCTACCATTGCTTCTGTGACCAAGTGAACCCATCTCGCCATTCTGGGGCTATGACTGATCAGCTTGCACTATCGTAGGACCAGCGATATGCCACTCCTCAGTGCCAAGAGAAAATACTGTAGATAAGCCATTTCCAACTACCTCAAATATGTAAGCATCTTCCCATTCTAATAAACAATTTTCACTGTAAAATACTTGTCATATTTGTCTCCTCCGCCACCACCAACGTACGAATAGACCCTAGACCATCACCAACACACGATTAACTGATTTTCCCTAAAAGTCGGCAAGCTTACAAATTTGACACAAAAAGCCATTAAGTTTGTTAACCAAATTTTGTTCATTATCCAAGACAAAATTTTTGCAAAATAAAAGTTCATTAACCGATTTGGTCGTTAACCACGATGTTTGTTAACCGGGGTTCCACTGTAAATGACATAATTCAGCATTACCATCAATATACCATTCCAATAATAAAAATTTAAAATTCAATAATATTAGGAGAGGATATTATAAAAAATCTTACATAAATGCCTGTTTTAATAGCATTATGAACTTCTGCAGTCCAAAAACATAAAGACACACAAAGGACTGCTTGTCCTGCCCATTGCAATACCCATTGCTCACGTGGATTAAAATAGTATGCTTCCATTGCATCAATTATCACCTGTAAAATAGTATAGAAAAATGATTCTAAAAAATTAATGATTTCTTTACTTAAATCAATAAAAATGTCTGTTGAATTAATATTTATATCTATTAATCATATTTCTGTGATCAAATAATATTTCTTATAAAAAATATATAACAGAATTAATTATGTTTCTTTGACATAATTTTGCTTTGCTTTGTTGCAAATTTTATTTTTGTAAGAAGTCATCTATTATTTTTCAAGTAAATATTTGACTAAATAACTAATAATAGTTAAATAAGTCTTTTGAGTAACATGCAAACAGAGCCATAGTTATGAAGGGCTATGTCCCCTCAGCTTAGTCAACAGTATTCACAATCAATATATGTAATATGTATGGTACTTTCTCTTTCATAATGTAAACTTAGGCTATTGTTGCTTTTTTCTTTAACACTTAGATTGTAGCCAATAGGCCTAGTAAAAGAGAAATATACAAATTTTTCAGCTTGTTCCACTAGCTCTCCAAAAATATTTATTTCCGGTTAGAGAATTGTACGCAAATATTATTATTTTTATTCTACATTGAATTCTAGGAATCTGAAGAAAAGGAAACAAGAATAGAACAATGTACTCTAGAAATTTGGAGTATGTTTTCTATTGAGATAACATACTGAGAAAAATATTGAGATATGTATATTTTCATTAGAAAAAACAATTACACATTAAACTCCTATATAAATTAATATTTTACCATTGTAAGGAACAGGTACATTTTAGGATCAATGTAAAATAACATAAATGGTACTTCACAGTATTTGCAAATTTCATATACATTTTTTTGGTTATTGATATTTAGATTATTGATATATAACCACTGTTCACATTAAAAATTTTACACTAACATAAACAAATATGAATAGATATAATAATAAAACATAAAGTTTACTATAAAAACTTGTTTTATTGGAACTGTTTGTAAAAACTTGTTTAACAATAGTAATTTAATATATTAGTTTAATTATTATTTTTTTACATAACTATACACTGTACCTTATAAATGCTATTTCTCATTGATGCTTCTAATTCTAACAACCATTTTTCTACATGTCCATGAGAATTAGCTGGAATAATTTCTGGTGTTAATTTTATTTCCTCTTCTTCACTACTTATCATGTGAGTTATTTTCATTTCTTCAGTAAAGTGAAGTTTTGATATTCCTTCAAAGCATTTTTTTAAATGTGGCTGAACACTGTTATTGTAAAAGTTCATTTGTTAGTAATTATTATATCAAATTAAAAACTGTTTAATATACCTTATTTATTCTAATAAACAGTGGATGGTATTATAAATAAAAAATGGTAACAGTGCATGGTAAATAAAAAATTTTTGGAGTGAAAAATATTTAAATGAAAAATGGAATGAATTTTTCAGTTCAGTTTAATCCTTGAAATTTTATTATCAGTTCTTCTAATAAATAAATATAATAATAAATAACTTCAAAATTATACCATAGATTATTATTTTTTTATTTTATAAGTTTTTGTAAAATTGAATAATTATAATTCAAATATTAAATATAGAATTATCTTACCACATTGGTTCTTTAATATGAGATAAAATTTCAAGCAATTCATCATTTGATAGAAAAAAGAATCGAGGAAAGAAAAGACGTTTCTTTTCTAAATAATTACTCAAACCCTATTTGATTGAAGTTAAATTTTAGAAATTAATTAGAAAAAAAAATTTCAAAACAATAAATAAAATAACAAATTAATTTTTTTTAAATAAATAAATTTGTTAGTTACTTTCATTAGTCTCTCTAATAAATCATTTGATTTTTTCAATTTCTCAAACATTTTAGGAATTTCTAAGACAACAAACACATGAGGATCAGCCTCAACACTTTTCATGATATTTTTCCAATTTCTGTCCACAATATTGAAACATCTAAAATTAAAAAGTAACAAAATGTTTTAATTAGTTTAAAAACTAAAAAATATTAGTGAATTTTTATTAACAAATAACTTTTGAATAAGTTGCACATTCTAAGTTATTTTAGAGTGTACAAGAATTATAAATAAATTATATTGAATTATATTAATATTATGTATTCATTTTTTTGAATCTTATTTATTAGATGTTGCAAGATAATTTAAACAATTTTCACATGTAATGTTTTAGACTTTTCAAGACCTACTTTTCATTTCAGAATTGTGAATTTACAGTAATATACATAATTAAATGTAGAATACAATATCAATAATAAATATAATAGGTATATGCTACGATTTCTAATTTTTAAATTTCTTTTATTTATCTTTTGTACAATTATTTTTGATTTATCTAATAATAATAATATCTATCTAGATACGAAATCAGTTATAATTTTAAATACATATTCTGAATTGTATTTCAAGTACAGTGGAACCGCGCTTAATAAGCAATTTGCATAACTAGCAAAACAAATTTGTAAAAAAATGACTTGCTTAACGAGCAATGTTTTGCATAATGAGTGACAAGAAAGGATGTGCGCATGCTCCATCAGTCTGTATTTAGCACTCTTTCCACTAGCATATTAGTGTTGTTTGTGATCACACATTTTTCCAAACTTGTGTTCAGACATATTACATATAAACATCAACAACCATAGCCCGCTATATAATAAACACACCAAACGATATGCCAAATTCTTGGGCTATGTAAAGGCTATAATTAAATATTAGAAATTGTTTAATTTGACTAGAGGTAGGCAGTTATGATACTATCTCATATTAAATTTAATGACCAATTCCAGAAATGTCTAAATTAAAAATTAATTATTTATAATTATTAAATTTAACACAAGATGGCAGCATAACTGTCTACCTCTAGTCAAATTAATTAATTTCTAATATTTAATTATAATGTGAGAAGCCAGGGAACAATTAATACCGGGTTAAACCCCTTTTGATCGGCGTTGGATTGATGAGATCTGCTCAAGTGTCACTGGATGGCTTTAAACAGAAGGGCTATGTTGTCGAGTGGGAAAGTCACAGTTAAATCAACAGGGTGTCCATTCTGCCAAATAAAGACAGGTTACAAAGTTAACAAAATAACACATTTATTATAAAAATAAGCAGATTACAATATACAGCTAATTAACTTATGCTCGGTCACACGGTTCTAGGGATATTGTTTCCACGTTAATATCTACTTCTAACTAAGAGAGAGAGCTTACAAATGGGAGTACAACTCTAAGTACGATACCTCATCATAAAGATAACTCGATGTTTCTGGATCCTATTCATATGACCTCAGCAAGATGATCGTGGATCTAGTCGAGTATTGGCAATCTGTAGAGTGTCATGGAGCTGGTGAGTAGAGCTTCTTCTATGCTGGAGTCCACCCGATGATCGAATTTGAGTCCTTTTTATTCTCCCTGAGTGAAGAGAACATGATTCGACTCTCTATTCTTTTGGGAGTCGAATCAGGTGATTTTGATTTAATGTGATCTAAGGTCGAGATGTGTCATTGCATTGGCTGGAATGAGCTGGATTGTTGATACTTTCTTGCTAGGTATTCTGATTCTTTTTACCATATAAGGCAACAAATTCGAAGTTCTTAGACATCACCACTGAGATGTTGTGACTCTTCTTACCTCATAATTTAACCGATTTTGATGTTTCTCCCCCATTAATTTTTAATAACCATATATTTAGCTTTATTCTCAACACTTATTCAAAACATTGTTAAAAATTGTTGATTTTTATGGTTATTTGATCATCTTTTATCTTGGCTCAGAGGCCAATGGAAATGCCAGGTGGTGAGAAAAGAAAGTGGGTTTTTCCCACTTTGTAATAAACTGCATATTAGTTTAACTAATTAATCTAATTACTTAATTGCCCCCTAGAATTCACAATAGCCTTTACATAGCCCAAGAATTTGGCATATCGTTTGGCATGTTTATCAGACATTAGCTGTGATTTTTTTGTTTTCTGTAAATCGAATTTGCATTACAAGTTGGTTCATTCCACACTAGAAGAAAAGATGATGATGATTCATGCTCTTTAACAATGTATATTGTATAATTTTCTTTGAATAAACGTTATACATAAAGTATTTGAGTATTTTTTTCAGCATGGTACATATTATCATTATCGTATTTTACATTAATTTATATGGGAAAAATTGTTTTGCTTAATGAGTGTTTTGCATTAAAAGTAAGATTCTGGAACAAATTATGCTTGTTAAGCGAGGTTCCACTGTATAATTTAAAATGTAAATTTTTATCATAATTTATTGCTAAAATCTAACATTTTAGTTATTGTTTAATGTATTTAAATAATGCAGTGCCTTAGTGTGTCTTATTTCTGTTTTTCCATTACAAAATTATCATATTGTTCATGATTTTATATCTGTTTCTCAAAATCCTCTAAAACAGTTTGCTATTGTTTAATAAATCATGCTTTATGAAAATGAAATGAAAAAATTTCATTTATATATTTCTAAGAACAGAAATCCATAAAATAGTTTTCAGAATAATTTAGTACAGTAGAATGTCGTTTATCCAAAAGCTGATCAACCAAAATGCCGGTTAACCAAAAGTGTTCCAGTTGGCAAATTTAAATTTCCACTAGTGCTGTGGCACTGCAATATTTGGCTATATCTTGGGCTACTCCAATATTATTTTTGTTGGTGTGCATGTTTTAGCTGGCATCACTGGCATGACCATATTGTATCATTAAAAATTATTTCTTTATTCTGCACAAACAAAATAAACATATTGTTTTGATACTAGATACTAGAACGTTTTTGATACTAGATTAACTTCTGAAATAATTTTTTTTTTGTTTTTATATTTTTCAATGTATTTATTTTGTTTGTACAAAATAAAGAAATAATTTTTAACAATACAATAGCCACAATTATTATTTTAAAAAATTTATGTTAGGCTTAACATCGATGAAAATTGAATGCGAAGCAATACGCAACGGAGAAAAATTTCAACATAAATAGGTTAATATATTTTTTCGTACATAATCGGTTATCCGAAAAATAAGTTATCTGAACAATCCCAGTCCCCAATTGATTCGGATAAACAATGCTCTACTGTATATACATCAAGAATAACATTCTTTTGAATATTTTCTGCTAAAAATATCCAAAAGAATGTTATTCTAGACTACTTTTTTTTATTTTCTCTTAAAATGATCTCTTTTTGGTTTTCCTCATGAAATCATATAATGCATTTTCAAAACCATTTCCATTTTTAAAGTATTTTATGCAATATAATGTTACATTTACTTTAACGTAAAAATAAGTTTAAGATAACAGAAATGATTTATAAATATTAATAATAAAACGTTTTAATTAATAATATATTAAACATCAATGGCCAGATGAGCAAGCAGCTAAGATGGCAGCCTACTAGTTTGGAGGACCTGGAATCAAATCTGGATGGGCTGAAAAATCCCATAAATTTTTCACAGGATAGTCTTCCCAAATAAGTTGGGCCCATCCCTCATCATCCAGCTATCCCATTTCAGGGCTTAGCTAAATCCATAAAGGCAAGCTAAAAAAAGGCCCTCTTAGTGCTCACAGAGTTAAAAAAATATTTATATATATTAAACATTTTATTAAATTAAAGAATATTGATATTAATTACCTTCCATCTTCTGGTATTTGTTTCATAATATCTGGAAAAGCAAATATAGACTCCACATGTAACCATGTTACTTGTACTTTCAACCATTCATCTAATATTTGTCGTATTGTTAGCAATTTTTCTTTCCAAAATCTAAAATTTGTTTGATAATTAATTTCAATGATTTCTATATTTACAAATATCAATTATATATACAGTCAAATCTGATTAATCAAAACCTGATTGATTTAAATTATTGAATAAATTACATTATTAATTCCGTTCATATTTAAATTAATGTTTAAAAAGTACAGTAAATTTAAATTCTTTTATATATAAACTTGAATAATTCAAAGCTAGTACATCTCATATTTTGAAAATGAAACTTGAAAAGAGAAAGTAGATATAATCAACTGATTTATAGAATGTGTATGTTTCAGGGATTCCCCAAAATAATACTGGCATTGAATAAAATTCTAGGATATGGACAAAACTGTCTTGTATTTCAGTTTTGATGTTTAAATCTAGATAGTAAAATAGTTTAGCTATGTTTTTGCAATATGTAATCATAAAATATACACAAATTTATCTTTAGTCTAAAAGACTGAGGTGATTAAAGAAGTGAAAAAAAATAAAGAAGATATATGATATTGCCAAAGGGTATGAAATACTTATAAACACTAGTGTAGTGTTCAGTGCAACGAGAATAAGAAACAGGTATAACATAAAAAACAGAACTTTATTTTATATAGTATGAACACAAAAAAATATCAGGTCCCAACTCTGATGCATTGTTAGTGAATACTTTTATACAACATTATAGTACAATCAAGATTGTTACACAAAAGGATCTTCTCAATCACTTTTCGATATTCACACACATGGGGTTCAAATCACGAAATTATACACAAAAATCAGCCACACTTAAAACTACTTTACAACCTATGTTTTTACTCTGATTAATGTTAAAAGAGGGAAGAGATGTTAGATAGGGAGATAGAGTTACATAGAAAGAATTCTTAGAAAAGGGATACCTGTTACTTCACGTATCACGATGAAACTGTCCAAATATAGCTTTGCAGTTCTCCTAAATTTCACTAGTATATATATTTTCTTTTTTAGTTGTCACTAGTTCTTTTTTCTTTTGGTCTTCCAAACAAGATTTCCCGTTTCAACTCTCTGGACTCATCGGCATTTTCTGTACCAACCATATATCTTAGCAGTCGTACCCTGTCACTTATGACATTACTCAAAGCCCAGAGCTCATCCTCTGCACATCTGACTTCCTTGGGAACTTGACCAAAAAGTGCTGATTACACTAATATTTGCCCTCAGGGTCTTCTCCACTCTATTGTCTAATGCTCACACCCATGGAAGTAAGGCAAGGGTGGAAAGTTCTCAAACTCAGGAAACAAATAAAACTCAAGAACAAAAGAGAAATTGATAGGCTAGGAAAGGGAAGTGATAGAAAATGAAAATAACATAATTTAAAAACTATACATAAATAAATGGCATCACGCCACACTAGAAACTGGCAAAAACTAGTTTAATTTTCAAAAATGAATAATTCAAATTTTTTATAATTCAAATATTTTTGAATTCCTCAATGTACAAATTAAGATTTGACTGTATTGTAAAACAATAATCAAATATAATACAAAAAGTATTTCAAAACTCTGCTTAATGAGTTTGATAAAAAAATATTGAAAATCATTAATTAAATCAAAAATTATACTTTCATCAATTGTTTACAGATTAATATACATGGAAAAAGTTAATTTATAGATTTACAGATAGCAAATAAATAAATAAATATGCTTTTATAAAATTTAATATAAAATTCATATTTAAAATTAGAATTGAAATGCCAATTTCATTTGTATCAAAAATGACTTACACAAAAACCATATCAATGCATACCTAAATAAAATTTGAAATAAAACAAACAAACATAAATAAATCATCATCTAAAGAAATAAAATAGAAACAATTTTATTCATATAATTATTTTACTTGTTTTTATATGATGTTCACAGCAATGTAAAAAAATGGATGTTTGGACTCAACATGAAAAATTTATTTCTATTTTAAAATAACAAGACATGTTTGGTCCTGTTCAGAAAGTCTAATAAACAGCATAACATAGAGAAATCTATTCTATAAATATGCAAGTAATCTGGAATAACTCAATTATCTATAACATTTGAAAAAGTCATTATTTTCTAATTAATCTTTAATTCTACAAAAATAAATCATACTTACTTAATCTCTTCTTCTATTGGTTTAACAAATAGTGAACTTAATATAGTTTGAGTCTTCATAATATGATCATCTAGAAGTTGCTGAATGTCATCTATTGCAGTCAAAATAGTTGTTCCAGTATCTTTGTAAGGAATTAATGTAAATTCCACCTAATAGTTAAAATGAAACATATTTTATTTATATTTATTTATATTACAAATGAATATATTATATGTAAATAACATTACTTTTTTTAAGTTAAATTAATTAAGTAAATTTCTTAACAAAATCACAAGGTATTTACCCTATTGATAACATTTTAATAATAAATTTGTATAAATATAATATGAAATTTCCATAAAGAAATATATTTTATAATCAGCAATTATTTATTGTGACATCGTCACAATAAACAATGCTGGGCTGTAATTTTTAATCATATTTTTAATTAATTTAAAATAACATGACTTCTGGTTTGCAGTGGAAGTTATTTTATAGTTAATTGGGGCCTTCTGCCCCTAAGATTTCCATACCAGGTCTTGGATTTTATCTATCTAACTCCATTCTCGAGATTCATGAAAGACAGGCAGATGGATAGACAAACAAATGACAAAAATGGTGGAAATTTACAGGTCTACAATATTTTTCAAATTGCAGCCCAATAAAATAAGTTATATGAAAAAATTCATTACTATTATATAAAATACAAATTTGAAAATTAAATTAAACAGTTAATGCTTTTAGTTTGATACTAAAAATTCTAAAAGCTTTGTATACCATAAGACTATTGCTATTGATAACATTCTCTCACTTGAAAGCATAACATGCACAAATTTGAACAAAGCTGTGACTTATTAGTGACTTTGGTTTGAAACCATGTTAAAGAAAATCTAATCTATCAGATTTTTCATTGTTGCATCATCAAACCAATTGTTGATGAGATGGAAATTACATGTTAGATCACGTCATCACTCTTGAGAAAAATAAATGCTTTTTGTGCATGTTCAAAACAACTCAAAAGTCATATTCTTGTGCATCATATAAATATATGAATCGTTAACAAATCTTGTCAGCATGTTTCAAATGCAACAAAATATCAAATGTAGTCATATCACATAAACCAGTCTTAAGTACTGTACAGTACATTCAATTCTCTTTTTATACTTCCTGAAAAATCTCCATAAAATAGTCATGTAAAACATGGAAAATTGAAGGTTAGTTCCAGACTGCAAATATGATAAACCAATTAATATGATGAAATGCGTGTTTAAACAAAGTATTTTAATTTTAGTTACTAAATCAGAGAAGAGACAACTGTAAATTATTTATCAGAAAAATTTTATTCATTTATATTATTTGCACAAATTTTATTTTATTTTTCATTTGAATTTTTCAATTAAACACCAAAATATTTCTAGTGTAAGGTTGCTGACGATGGTGTGTTTGTCAGGACAGTCATGTGGTCACAGCTATCATGTGGGAGTGGAAAAGACTCTCTGGGACAGGTTTTCCATGTTTTGACTGTTTAATAAATTATTAGTTTTCTTACAAAAGAGCTAATTCTCCATTGTTACAATTCTTGCAGGGAGAAACTAAATAAAGTCTGAAAGTTCCTTACACTGTTTTCTCTCAGTCCTTTATTGATGTTTTTGAAATTGTTGGTTCTGGGGCACACTGTTCAGCTTCAAACAGATGATCCTGGTAGTAGGGATGATTCTTGAAGCAGGATAATAATTTCAGGGGAGTCACTCAAAAAACGTCACTCAAAAGGAGATGTAAATCCAACAGCAGATGTTTACAGAAACACCAAGTTGTAGGAATGATAAACAAAGATCTAAGAATGTCACATCCTTGAATCATGTGTTATTATATGTTTTACCCCCAATTTTGCTTTGTGATTGACTGCCCTTGTCACTGGTGACAATTTGAAACCCCATGGAGGGTGCAGGAGAGGTCAAACTTGCAGCTAAATACAATTCCTCTCTAACTCCATTTTCCTCGACTTTGGTCTTTTCCACACAATTCACCTTTTGTTTTAAATTTTATAAAAAAAAACTTTCTTTGTTCAAATGAAACCTTTAATTCTTCCTTTGTTCATTTCTGAAATAGGAGATCTTTAATTTCTTGTTTGATTGTCAACATTGGGACAACAAAATCAATTTCCTTCTGGGCCCTCACACTAGCTTTGACTTCAAATGGCTTACAAAAACCGTTCCTTATTGAAAGAATTGAATTAGATTTGGTTGATGAGATAAGGCAAGATAACACATGAGCAATCTATTAAGAAGGGGTGCCTCTCAAGAGGACTTTCTATAGAGAATCAGCTCCTTGTTATGCAGTCTTATGGCCAGGAATAAATCATTGGAACAAACTGAAAAAATTCTGATAAGTATTTTTTTGTTTTTCAGCCAGCACCAGACCTATTATCTACACACACACACAAATCTTTTAATGTCGTAACCAACATTACATAACTGGTTCCGCAATAAGCACAGCCAGTTTACAGATGTTTTAGGTATTGCAAATGTTATAGTTACACCTATTATCTACAGTCCAAGTGTTAAAAGCATAACAGTAGTCTAAGTTTACATGACAAAAGCAAAAGCATATATTATAAATACTGCATACAGGCAGTGCCAACTAAGCCAGGGGACATAGCCCCCATGTATCTACACCAAGTTAAACACCAAGTTAAAGAGATAAGAGAGCTGTCCATTCATGGTTACGGACTTTGCCCTATTTGGAAATGGAAAGAAGGAAAAAGCAATAGGTCAAAGTGTGAAAAGAAAGGGTAATAGTAAAGTTTGAAAGGAAGGCATGGGAGGCCCCATGGGTGCCTGTATCACATTCATTGAAATAAAACCAGAAGATTACAATATGTTTACATAATATTTTAAGTGGTTGTCATAGAATACAAACTTTGAAGACTTTTGACAATTACAAAGCAGCAGGAAACAGTTGATTTACAGAATTGGAAGGTGCAACCCAAAACCGAAGGGTTACCAATGACAATAATGACGAGAAACTAAGAAGGAAATAGTTGTAATTATTACCAGACAGTACAAATTTTAAAGATAAAGAGTACATTAACACATTTGTAGCGTTTTTGAGGAGAGTGGGAGGCCAATAGAAAATAAACACCAATTGGCATAAATGGATCACCATTCTGAACAAAAGTAAACGGAATTGGCAGCTGGGGTACAACAAAATGTACCGGACTACAGATGGTGGCCCAACCGATACCAGCAGAAATAAAACAATGTTACAATACATTACACAGCACTGCCGGTGTTTACAGGAATGTTATATAGCGTACATTTACCATAATTATTTTTTTTACCCGTTTCCCCACCTCCTGTTCCACGAAAGGCGTATCTTTAGGCTGTGACTAGTTGGTAGAACTGGTGTTCTCTCTACTGAAGCCATTGGTGCTTAGAGTCTTTGTTTTATACACAAATTGCGTTAGCCTTCTCCACAGTTTTTTGTTGCTAAATACTTCCGTTGGGTTTGGTGGCCAGTTCTGTCCCTCCATGAGGCATGCGCCTATGAACGGGAGTCTGTCGTCNAAAAAAAAATGGATAAAAATGCATGTTTCAAGGATGCAAAGTTCTTTGTTTTTTGCTCCAAACCATTGTTTTCCCGTTAAAATCTTTCATCCAACCCATCATCTTTCTCCAAGAGACATCCAATCTCCTGGAGTTGTTTGTGGCATTCCTAATTCATCCCTGGAATGAGGACCACCTGTTTCCAGGCTGCAGTGTGCTCCAGGGCTGTTGATCCTGCTGACCATAACTAAGAAAGACTCTTTGTGAATTATTCAAGACTTTACTGAACTCTCAACCATGTAAACTTGTGTCAACAGTGACATTGAGATATTTGTAAGAAAATCCTTTTTTAATCTCATTAAACAGGTAAAGAGGATAAACTTGTCTCAGTGAATTTCATGCTCACAAATAACTGTCTCGACCCCTTGACCATCCCAACAATCACACACAGTTGGCACCTTACATGATGTCAGAGAAGTGCGATTTTAAGTCCCCATCTCCATCCCTGTTGGCAAGCCTCATATATTAAGTATATGAAAACCCAATAACAAGGTTTTGTGACTTCGTATTAAATGAAAGCAAATTTACCATAAAATATTTCAAAACAGGTGTAATGATCACTTACAGATATCTTAATGAAATCAACAACATTAATTCATACATATTATTATAGAAAATAGTTTACTACACATATGTGAGTATTAATATCAAATTAAACAATATATAGAATTTAAAAGAAATAAGCAAAATTACTTTATTTCTATCTTTGAGGATTTTATAATAAATATTTCTTAAAATACTTAAATATTATAAATAAAAAATAAAAATCTTGTTTTAATTATAAAAAAATTATTAATTTTTAAAAATAACTTATTAAATTGTTTTATGTTTAAAAGTTACATACATTTTTCCAGTCAAGAACCATTTTATTATATGCCTTTTCAAGACTGTATTCTTTAGTTGCAGCTTCAGAAATAAATTCTAATTTTGGAACATGTTCCATCATTTTAAGATCAATAAGATCATTGACATTTGTTGTTTCTGTTGGATGTACTGAAAAACCCACAACAGAAGATATTTGATCCCAATGTCTGGATTTTAATCCTGGATTACATACCGTTTGAATTAATGGTAAATAGTTTCTAAATTTATCTACTGATAATTTAACCTAAAATTCAAAAATAATTTGTAAATATTTCATAACTTCATAAGTTTAAGAATAAAAACTGCAAAATAAAAATAAATGTTGCTTTTAAATATAATTAGCAGTTAATTAATTTGATTACTAATTTAAATTTACTAAGTAATATTATATTAAAAATATATACCATATTTCTATGCATATAAGAATATGCTTTTATATGTGCCATCTCATTTTAGCTTATAAGAGCACTGAACTGATATGTCAATGTAAATTACATGTAAATGAACAGGTACAATAACTATTTTGTGATATCTTTGTGGTAACTATTATTAAAAATTCAGACCCAAAATTTAATAAAATGCTTCTGATACTATAACAATTTTTTAAAAAAATAGTTTTTTAGATACTTTACAGAAAATAGTGTCAATTCTTTTTCATCTATAAGAACATGCTCTTATGTATATGGAAATGTAATACTGGTTTATGTAATTAACGAATTAAACCTAAAATATGCCTAAATTACTATTATAAATCAATTATCACTAAACTAAGTATTGTTGATATATTAACATTTCTTGCTTGTAGCAATTTAAACACTGAAATACATTTATGCAGGGATGCAGAATATATCCAATTGCATGAATGAGTTTTGGGAAATTAAAGCCATCCTGGGGAGATTTGCAGTAGAAAAAATATGGAAGTAGCTATAAAAAAAATGCATGTAAAATGTTTACTTTGTTTTTGATCAGTTCAGTTACTTGTTACATCAATGTCTACTTATATTATGTGCTTGCAGTAAGAACAAATCAGTCTCAGTTACAGAACCATAATTTTAGTTTCAATTTTTTCAAAAACCAAAACTGAAGTTGAAATAACTAAGTTACATATTATAGTGTACTATGGTTTGTATTATAAAGCTTTTTATAAGACACATTAGAGTATTAATTAATTATCAATGATTTAATTTGATATTATTTTCATAAAGTTTACTTTCACCATTTAAAATTAAAAAAAGTAAATAATTTAAATTAAACATATTACTCTTAAAATTAAAAATAAAATTTAAACCCATACTTGTGCAGCAATTCTACTAGCAGCAGGTACATCAATAAATGTTTTCTCTAATTTATATATTGTTCTTCTGATATCTGCTACATCTTGCTCAACATCATTTGGATTAACCATCTTCAGTGGATCTTGTAACCATTTCCTACATAAAAAACTAATTTTAATTTATACAGATAATTTATATAGTAAAAAAAACGAATGTATGATAACCATGCCATACAATTCATCAAAGAACATAAAAAAAGCAACAATAAATATGTGAGGTCCTGGATAGGTCTGAGCCATCATGAAAATCACGAAAAAATCATCAATTTAGAGAAAAAATTTAATTGTTTAAAAAGGCAAAATAGAAAAAAAAAATGGTTGAAGTCCAACATCTTTTGTTTATATCAAACTGCAACACAGAAAACATGAATCAGAGAAGAATGTCGTCCTATGATCGGTGAGAGATCGAATTCGGCTTCGATTTTGACCTTTCTTGCACTCCAGGAGTCCCGTTACACTTCGTAACAAGGGACCTGCCACTCCAAAAGCATGATTGAGGGAGAATGACCAATCAGATAGAATGAAAGAGAGAACGGAGATTGATATAATTCCGATTTTTAAGGACAGACTCACTTTCTATAAACTGTGCACCTGAACTTGGTTAGTCAGACACTCAATCAAGTGAAGTTCAAAATCATCAAGACGCCTTGCGTCAACATGCCAAAGGGCATTTTCTCCATCCGATTCTGCTTTCTGATAGGTCTCCCCTCATCACCTGGTGACAATTTGAAACCTTTTAGGGCATGGGAGAGGTAAATTTCGCAACTAAATAAAATGGAAAACAAAAGATGAATGGTTAGAAGAATATCAAAGTTAAGGGAAATTTAGATGAATAAGAATCGGGTTAAGTTGCGAAATTTACCTCTTCCATGAAAAGTTTCAAATTGTCACCAGGTGATGAGGGGAGACCTATCAGAAAGCAGAATCGAGGAAAAAAATGGATAAAAATGCATGTTTCAAGGATGCAAAGTTCTTTGTTTTTTGCTCCAAACCATTGTTTTCCCGTTAAAATCTTTCATCCAACCCATCATCTTTCTCCAAGAGACATCCAATCTCCTGGAGTTGTTTGTGGCATTCCTAATTCATCCCTGGAATGAGGACCACCTGTTTCCAGGCTGCAGTGTGCTCCAGGGCTGTTGATCCTGCTGACCATAACTAAGAAAGACTCTTTGTGAATTATTCAAGACTTTACTGAACTCTCAACCATGTAAACTTGTGTCAACAGTGACATTGAGATATTTGTAAGAAAATCCTTTTTTTAATCTCATTAAACAGGTAAAGAGGATAAACTTGTCTCAGTGAATTTCATGCTCACAAATAACTGTCTCGACCCCTTGACCATCCCAACAATCACACACAGTTGGCACCTTACATGATGTCAGAGAAGTGCGATTTTAAGTCCCCATCTCCATCCCTGTTGGCAAGCCTCATATATTAAGTATATGAAAACCCAATAACAAGGTTTTGTGACTTCGTATTAAATGAAAGCAAATTTACCATAAAATATTTCAAAACAGGTGTAATGATCACTTACAGATATCTTAATGAAATCAACAACATTAATTCATACATATTATTATAGAAAATAGTTTACTACACATATGTGAGTATTAATATCAAATTAAACAATATATAGAATTTAAAAGAAATAAGCAAAATTACTTTATTTCTATCTTTGAGGATTTTATAATAAATATTTCTTAAAATACTTAAATATTATAAATAAAAAATAAAAATCTTGTTTTAATTATAAAAAAATTATTAATTTTTAAAAATAACTTATTAAATTGTTTTATGTTTAAAAGTTACATACATTTTTCCAGTCAAGAACCATTTTATTATATGCCTTTTCAAGACTGTATTCTTTAGTTGCAGCTTCAGAAATAAATTCTAATTTTGGAACATGTTCCATCATTTTAAGATCAATAAGATCATTGACATTTGTTGTTTCTGTTGGATGTACTGAAAAACCCACAACAGAAGATATTTGATCCCAATGTCTGGATTTTAATCCTGGATTACATACCGTTTGAATTAATGGTAAATAGTTTCTAAATTTATCTACTGATAATTTAACCTAAAATTCAAAAATAATTTGTAAATATTTCATAACTTCATAAGTTTAAGAATAAAAACTGCAAAATAAAAATAAATGTTGCTTTTAAATATAATTAGCAGTTAATTAATTTGATTACTAATTTAAATTTACTAAGTAATATTATATTAAAAATATATACCATATTTCTATGCATATAAGAATATGCTTTTATATGTGCCATCTCATTTTAGCTTATAAGAGCACTGAACTGATATGTCAATGTAAATTACATGTAAATGAACAGGTACAATAACTATTTTGTGATATCTTTGTGGTAACTATTATTAAAAATTCAGACCCAAAATTTAAAAAAAATGCTTCTGATACTATAACAATTTTTTAAAAAAATAGTTTTTTAGATACTTTACAGAAAATAGTGTCAATTCTTTTTCATCTATAAGAACATGCTCTTATGTATATGGAAATGTAATACTGGTTTATGTAATTAACGAATTAAACCTAAAATATGCCTAAATTACTATTATAAATCAATTATCACTAAACTAAGTATTGTTGATATATTAACATTTCTTGCTTGTAGCAATTTAAACACTGAAATACATTTATTCAGGGATGCAGAATATATCCAATTGCATGAATGAGTTTTGGGAAATTAAAGCCATCCTGGGGAGATTTGCAGTAGAAAAAATATGGAAGTAGCTATAAAAAAAATGCATGTAAAATGTTTACTTTGTTTTTGATCAGTTCAGTTACTTGTTACATCAATGTCTACTTATATTATGTGCTTGCAGTAAGAACAAATCAGTCTCAGTTACAGAACCATAATTTTAGTTTCAATTTTTTCAAAAACCAAAACTGAAGTTGAAATAACTAAGTTACATATTATAGTGTACTATGGTTTGTATTATAAAGCTTTTTATAAGACACATTAGAGTATTAATTAATTATCAATGATTTAATTTGATATTATTTTCATAAAGTTTACTTTCACCATTTAAAATTAAAAAAAGTAAATAATTTAAATTAAACATATTACTCTTAAAATTAAAAATAAAATTTAAACCCATACTTGTGCAGCAATTCTACTAGCAGCAGGTACATCAATAAATGTTTTCTCTAATTTNAATGAAAGCAAAATAAAAGTAAAATAAAAATAAAGCTCAGACTTGGTTCCTTACAGTTCAACCCAAACCTGTGTTCAGTGGTGTTATCCACTTGACCACTAATGGGTCCCATATTGAAAGAAATTGAGAGAAACACAATCATACAAAGAAATTTTAATTTAATCTTTGAATTAAATTTGTAGCAGTCTTAAGTGCAAATTCTAAGAATTTTTCTTTAAAAAGAGAAACTTTTTAGAAAAAGAAGTAAATATTTTTTTTTCAGAATTAAATCAAATGGAGATTTTTAAAAGGAACAAATTTATTGAACTATTTAGATGTTAAATCAAAACAAATTGTGTAAAAAGAGAATGGAAGTTTTTCAGACTGTTATATCAAATCTTATAAAAAAATTCAAATAAAAACAAATTGGATGTATATTACTTTTTTCACTTAAATAATTTAAACTAAAAAATTTAAGATGAGATATTTATTCTAATTTTTATAATTTTAATTCAAAAACAGTATAATATAAACTATTAAATATATAATTAAACATATTTTTTTGTATAATTCATTCATATGTTATAATGTAAATTCTTTTTTCTAATTTACTGTTGATTCTTGTATTCTCAACTTAATCATTTTAAATACTACCAATGCTAATATGATAAATGATAAAATACTACATATTAGCAAAAACTGAGAGAATGAATACTACAGAAACTGCAAATAGAAATGGTATGAGTATCAGACAAAAATTGAACTTTAATGTTCAAATAATGAAAATCCAGTGAGTTAGTTAAGCTCTAATTTAATTAAACAAAGCAAGACTTAAAGTCTAGCTTAAACAAAAAAAGCTTTTTCCAATAAAATGGAAAACAAAAGATGAATGGTTAGAAGAATATCAAAGTTAAGGGAAATTTAGATGAATAAGAATCGGGTTAAGTTGCGAAATTTACCTCTTCCATGAAAAGTTTCAAATTGTCACCAGGTGATGAGGGGAGACCTATCAGAAAGCAGAATCGAGGAAAAAAATGGATAAAAATGCATGTTTCAAGGATGCAAAGTTCTTTGTTTTTTGCTCCAAACCATTGTTTTCCCGTTAAAATCTTTCATCCAACCCATCATCTTTCTCCAAGAGACATCCAATCTCCTGGAGTTGTTTGTGGCATTCCTAATTCATCCCTGGAATGAGGACCACCTGTTTCCAGGCTGCAGTGTGCTCCAGGGCTGTTGATCCTGCTGACCATAACTAAGAAAGACTCTTTGTGAATTATTCAAGACTTTACTGAACTCTCAACCATGTAAACTTGTGTCAACAGTGACATTGAGATATTTGTAAGAAAATCCTTTTTTTAATCTCATTAAACAGGTAAAGAGGATAAACTTGTCTCAGTGAATTTCATGCTCACAAATAACTGTCTCGACCCCTTGACCATCCCAACAATCACACACAGTTGGCACCTTACATGATGTCAGAGAAGTGCGATTTTAAGTCCCCATCTCCATCCCTGTTGGCAAGCCTCATATATTAAGTATATGAAAACCCAATAACAAGGTTTTGTGACTTCGTATTAAATGAAAGCAAATTTACCATAAAATATTTCAAAACAGGTGTAATGATCACTTACAGATATCTTAATGAAATCAACAACATTAATTCATACATATTATTATAGAAAATAGTTTACTACACATATGTGAGTATTAATATCAAATTAAACAATATATAGAATTTAAAAGAAATAAGCAAAATTACTTTATTTCTATCTTTGAGGATTTTATAATAAATATTTCTTAAAATACTTAAATATTATAAATAAAAAATAAAAATCTTGTTTTAATTATAAAAAAATTATTAATTTTTAAAAATAACTTATTAAATTGTTTTATGTTTAAAAGTTACATACATTTTTCCAGTCAAGAACCATTTTATTATATGCCTTTTCAAGACTGTATTCTTTAGTTGCAGCTTCAGAAATAAATTCTAATTTTGGAACATGTTCCATCATTTTAAGATCAATAAGATCATTGACATTTGTTGTTTCTGTTGGATGTACTGAAAAACCCACAACAGAAGATATTTGATCCCAATGTCTGGATTTTAATCCTGGATTACATACCGTTTGAATTAATGGTAAATAGTTTCTAAATTTATCTACTGATAATTTAACCTAAAATTCAAAAATAATTTGTAAATATTTCATAACTTCATAAGTTTAAGAATAAAAACTGCAAAATAAAAATAAATGTTGCTTTTAAATATAATTAGCAGTTAATTAATTTGATTACTAATTTAAATTTACTAAGTAATATTATATTAAAAATATATACCATATTTCTATGCATATAAGAATATGCTTTTATATGTGCCATCTCATTTTAGCTTATAAGAGCACTGAACTGATATGTCAATGTAAATTACATGTAAATGAACAGGTACAATAACTATTTTGTGATATCTTTGTGGTAACTATTATTAAAAATTCAGACCCAAAATTTAAAAAAAATGCTTCTGATACTATAACAATTTTTTAAAAAAATAGTTTTTTAGATACTTTACAGAAAATAGTGTCAATTCTTTTTCATCTATAAGAACATGCTCTTATGTATATGGAAATGTAATACTGGTTTATGTAATTAACGAATTAAACCTAAAATATGCCTAAATTACTATTATAAATCAATTATCACTAAACTAAGTATTGTTGATATATTAACATTTCTTGCTTGTAGCAATTTAAACACTGAAATACATTTATTCAGGGATGCAGAATATATCCAATTGCATGAATGAGTTTTGGGAAATTAAAGCCATCCTGGGGAGATTTGCAGTAGAAAAAATATGGAAGTAGCTATAAAAAAAATGCATGTAAAATGTTTACTTTGTTTTTGATCAGTTCAGTTACTTGTTACATCAATGTCTACTTATATTATGTGCTTGCAGTAAGAACAAATCAGTCTCAGTTACAGAACCATAATTTTAGTTTCAATTTTTTCAAAAACCAAAACTGAAGTTGAAATAACTAAGTTACATATTATAGTGTACTATGGTTTGTATTATAAAGCTTTTTATAAGACACATTAGAGTATTAATTAATTATCAATGATTTAATTTGATATTATTTTCATAAAGTTTACTTTCACCATTTAAAATTAAAAAAAGTAAATAATTTAAATTAAACATATTACTCTTAAAATTAAAAATAAAATTTAAACCCATACTTGTGCAGCAATTCTACTAGCAGCAGGTACATCAATAAATGTTTTCTCTAATTTATATATTGTTCTTCTGATATCTGCTACATCTTGCTCAACATCATTTGGATTAACCATCTTCAGTGGATCTTGTAACCATTTCCTACATAAAAAACTAATTTTAATTTATACAGATAATTTATATAGTAAAAAAAACGAATGTATGATAACCATGCCATACAATTCATCAAAGAACATAAAAAAAGCAACAATAAATATGTGAGGTCCTGGATAGGTCTGAGCCATCATGAAAATCACGAAAAAATCATCAATTTAGAGAAAAAATTTAATTGTTTAAAAAGGCAAAATAGAAAAAAAAAATGGTTGAAGTCCAACATCTTTTGTTTATATCAAACTGCAACACAGAAAACATGAATCAGAGAAGAATGTCGTCCTATGATCGGTGAGAGATCGAATTCGGCTTCGATTTTGACCTTTCTTGCACTCCAGGAGTCCCGTTACACTTCGTAACAAGGGACCTGCCACTCCAAAAGCATGATTGAGGGAGAATGACCAATCAGATAGAATGAAAGAGAGAACGGAGATTGATATAATTCCGATTTTTAAGGACAGACTCACTTTCTATAAACTGTGCACCTGAACTTGGTTAGTCAGACACTCAATCAAGTGAAGTTCAAAATCATCAAGACGCCTTGCGTCAACATGCCAAAGGGCATTTTCTCCATCCGATTCTGCTTTCTGATAGGTCTCCCCTCATCACCTGGTGACAATTTGAAACCTTTTAGGGCATGGGAGAGGTAAATTTCGCAACTAAACCCGATTCCTATTCATCTAAATTTTCCTTAACTTTGATATTCTTCTAACCATTCATCTTTTGTTTTCCATTTTATTGGAAAAAACTTTCTTTGTTTAAGCTAGACTTTAAGTCTTGCTTTGTTTAATTCTTAAAGGTGAGAGCTTAACTAACTCACTGGATTTTCATTATTTGAACATTAAAGTTCAATTGAACTAATTGCTAACTAATTAGTTCAACAGAACTAATTGCTTTGGTAATTCATTCCCATTATACTCTTGATGAATACTTTTTAATGCCTTAAAAACTAAACATAAATCTTATGTGAAGTTCTCATTTGAAAATAAATATTCAAAAACTCAATAATTTTTAATACTGTAAGAAATTTAAAAAGAAGATATAGACATAACAAGAAAATCAGACATCCATAAAAGAAATAATAATAGAATATCTGACAAATCAGGCTGATTTAAGTCATGTAATTTATCGATAACAATATTTTCTGCAACACAAAATAATACCTGTAATTTATAGTTACTGAAGTGTTCTTTATTTAATATTTATGGGAAAGTTTATTTATACTCATTAGTTATACTCAAGTACTCATTGGTGCTTTACAAGAAGGAGGTGACATTATTTAGAAGAATGTGAGGTTTGATATATAAGTAATCCTTGTATAAAAGGGCAAATTTTAGCAGTCCTTGTATAACACAGTACTTATATACAACAATTTTGATATCAGAGTTTATGTGAAGTCATCTGTTTATCTTATTCTAGTAAATGTTCTTTCAGTTAGTACAACAGAGTTTGCCAATGCAGATTGTGCATTTTTCCACTATATGGTAAAAAGCTTTTCTTTGTAATAATGAAAGCTTTTTATTTTTTGTGGAAATCTTTAATTCATGTTTTGTTAAATGAAATTTTCTGAATTAAATAAAGCTATTTTCTCTTACATGATAAACATAATTATTATAAAAAAAAGAATCATTTAGGAATGTAAATTCACCTTTTATATATAATATGAGTCTCACATAATGCAATTTTTATAATGCAACATTTTTTGCAGAATCTAACTATGGAATTATATAATAATTACCTATATAACATATTTGCTAAAATATAATTTTAAAATTAAATTTTATAAATAAAAAACATCTACATACTTATAATTATTGAAAAATTCAACAGCAGTTTCATAAAGTTTTAAATAAGATGATAATTTTGAAATTAATTCAGTTCTCAATGGATAAGATGTAATCTCCCATCCATATGCTGCTTCCTCTTCATTAAATTCATTGACAATGGCAGCAGAATCTTGTAATTTTTTATCAAGATCTTGAGCTTTCTGAAGATATTTCTGAACTTCAAAAATATCTCCAAAATATGTAAATTCATTTAATGTTTTACAATATTCTTGTAATGTTTCACTAAACTGTATCCTTCTATTCTAAAATAATCCAAAATTAAACTATCTTATTAAAAATGATTTACTTAAAAAATCTGTTTCTTAAAGTTTAAAAAGTTTTATTTATAAAATTTTGTTACTTGTAGATTTTCCTGGAAATCTGCTTCTTTCTCAGACATAATTATTTCATGTTTAGTAATGACATTAGGAAAATCAGATGCTAATATAAATGGTTCTGCATTAAGTTTCATGTCATCAACCATTATAGTTGAAAAGTTTGCAAAAAAAAATATTCTTTCTGTCAAATCATTCAGTTTTGTTTCTATTTCTGGTAAGAGTTCATTTTCTAACTTCTTTATAAATGCCTAATCAATCATTTTAAATATATATAGTATTAATATATTATTTTATATTCTTCAGTAAACAAATTATTATGCATTCTATCTTTTTTATTTCATATTAATTTAATAATTATTTCAATAAAAAACATTAAAAAGTAAATTTTAGTGCTATTTGAAAGCGCGAATCTCAATATTATAGTGTACTATGGTTTGTATTATAAAGCTTTTTATAAGACACATTAGAGTATTAATTAATTATCAATGATTTAATTTGATATTATTTTCATAAAGNATTTTTTCAGCTAGTTTTTTTTTTATCTTTCTACTTCATTCTAAGAGAACTTTTTTCCTCAGGCTTATCATGTGTTCATCAAGGCCTACAATGGGATGGCCAGACAATGAGAAATGGGACCTGCCATATCTGGAACAGACCACCTCAGAAAAATTTCTGTTTTTTTGACCTGCCTGAATTTGATCCTAGGTCTTTCAGAGCAATAGGCTTGTGTCTTGTCACCTTGTCAACCAGCCTGCTTTCAGCTAGTCTAATGAACATCATTTGCATCCTTCTGAATTTGAATTTACTAAAGAACACAAAAATAATATAAGGCTATAAAAAATTAGCAATGTCATTAGTGAAATATTCAATTATCAAAATTATTGTTTAGACCATCTTTTCTGACTTGATAACACATTATCTTGGCCTGGAAGTAATGATTAATTGAGTAATATTTATTGAGTAAATGATAAACTATTAATATCAGTACCAGTTCAGCATACTGATACCATATAAATATGAACACACCTGAATTCTACTTGCCGAGCTTTTTTTTCTTTTTATTCAAATGTTTTTGGCCTATTTGGATAGGCCATCCTCAGGCTTTTTTTTATCGTTCCAAATTGGAACCATTCGTTCAAATTTCATTTTGATTTGAATTTTCGAAATAAGTTAACAACTTTTTGTATATTACATAAATAAACAAAATAAAGTAAATAAATAAAATAAAATAAGTAAAATAAATATGTCCTTATACGCGTTACAAACATTAAATAACATTAAATAACATATTTTTACATGCGTCTAAATTTATAAAATAATAACTTCTTATAAACCCCAGTTCCCACTTTATGGATTATTGAAACCCATACATTTTTGTATTTTGTATTTCCATGCTGTTGGTAATGTATTTGCATCCTATTCATTTAAACATCGGTTCCTCATTTTACTTTTGTATCTCTATTTTTTCCATTTCCATCGCTAGAGACGGTGAGTGCACTGTTCTTATGATCTTCGCTTCATCCCACTTAACTATTGCTCCATCGGCCTGTGCCATGCTTGCCAATATTGTGCTATTAAGTCCTTTACTAACACTGTATTTGTGCTCTTTTATACACACTGCAAGGTTTCTTCTGGTCACCCCTACATATTCTTTATCGACTCCTAGTACAAGAAGGCACTTATAAAGAGGGCCTTCTTGTACTGCACCAATGTGCAAGACCGTGACAAGGAAATGGATAGAATACAAAAGGTAGCAAGAAGTTTAGGATACAAAACGGCCACAATCAGAGGCCTTATCAGAAGTTATGGAAAACAACAGAAGCTAAAGAACTACAACAGCGCATAGCAACACAACTGCATTCAACAAGTTCACATACAATGAACAGACAAGAAAAGTAGTGGATGAGCTAGGAAAATACAAAAATACAAGGATAATTTACAAATGAGCACCCAACATATATAGATTATTAAGGAACGATAAGGACAAAATAAGAATGGAAGAGCAAGCGGGGTGTATACTATCCCATATGAAAACCAACAAATAGGAGTCGATAAAGAATATGTAGGGGTGACCAGAAGAAACCTTGCAGTGCGTATAAAAGAGCACAAAAACAGTGTTAGTAAAGGACTTAATAGCACAATATTGGCAAGCATGGCACAGGCTGACGGAGCAATAGTTAAGTGGGATGAAGCGAAGATCATAAGAACAGTGCACTCACCGTCTCTAGCGATGGAAATGGAAAAAATAGAGATACAAAAGTAAAATGAGGAACCGATGTTTAAATGAATAGGATGCAAATACATTACCAACAGCATGGAAATACAAAATACAAAAATGTATGGGTTTCAATAATCCATAAAGTGGGAACTGGGGTTTATAAGAAGTTATTATTTTATAAATTTAGACGCATGTAAAAATATGTTATTTAATGTTATTTAATGTTTGTAACGCGTATAAGGACATATTTATTTTACTTATTTTATTTTATTTATTTACTTTATTTTGTTTATTTATGTAATATACAAAAAGTTGTTAACTTATTTCGAAAATTCAAATCAAAATAAAATTTGAACGAATGGTTCCAATTTGGAACGATAAAAAAAAGCCTGAGGATGGCCTATCCAAATAGGCCAAAAACATTTGAATAAAAAGAAAAAAAAGCTCGGCAAGTAGAATTCAGGTGTGTTCATATTTATATTTAACATTGCTGAGAAGGAGAGAGATAATACTGATTACCAAATTTGATGACCATACTTTTGACCTTTTGATCACTAATACTAGTTTAAATAACTTATATAAAGTCTATATTAAAACATAATAATAATTAAAACACATAAAAAACAATAAGTGCAGAAATTTTTAAAAATATTTTAGCAATAATGAAAAAGAATTTTTCTTAAAACACTACTTACAGCCTGCTTGGATTCAATATTATATTCTATTCTTATAATATTTTTCATGGACTGGATCATTTGTAAAATGCAATCATTTATTAATATCTTAAAATCGTTTAGTGAAGGTTTTAATCTGATTCCTTTGGAATCAGCTTTAACCTTAATCCCAAAATATGGTTCTTTTATCTGAAATAAATATACAAGAATATTTTAAATTAGTTACTTCTTAATATGCATAACATAAAATAGCATATTAATTAATTAATATGTAAATTATCTGTAATGTAATAAGATATTAAATGTATTACATTTAAAAATATTAAAAATAATATTAAGTTATACAAGATATTCTAAAATTTATTCAAAATAATATATAATTAAAAGCATTCAATTAAAATACATCCTATTCTAGTAAAAATATCATTTGAAATTGCTAATCGTAATTATAATTGGTTTGGTAATGATAATGATAAATGATTTCAAAAGATATGAGTTGATGCTAATTGCTAGAAAACAATATTAAATGGTAACAAATTGTAAGTTTTTTGCAATAATTTACTTTGTAGAAGAGAATATTAATAGTGGAAATGATATGAATTGCTATCAAATGATCTTTTATGTTGTTGCATTTTTAAATTCTAAATACATGATATCAAATGTCAATTGACATCAATTACTAAGTGATATCAAATGATACCAATTGGTATTATTTATTAAGTGATGTCAAATCATATAATTTTGCAAATGTTCAGTTCATAAAAAATAATGTGTATTATTTGATTTTATATTACTTCACATTTCAAATATATCAAATCAATATTTACAACAAAATTTTTAATGTATCATTTAATATCAACTGATCATTTAACATCAAATTGTCAACTGACAATAATTGATATCAGTTTCTGCAGTCATACGAAATCAACCAAAGGAAACCATTTCATAAGTAATATCACTTCATCAATTGATACTAACTTATATCATTTCATCAGATGATATTAAATGATATTGCTCATTAACATTTGGTCATTTAAAATCACTTCATCAATTGATAACAAGTAATAGCATCGTATACCATTTGGTCATTTAAAACTGTCCAAAACCACTTCAGAAATGATATTTTTTAAGATTGTCACTATATTATTTACATTCAGTATATTCTTATAAAATAATGGTATTAAATCTTTATATACTAAGCAATGACTTAAGATTATCTATCAATAATTTTTAAGAACTGTATTAAATATCATTTATTAAAAGTTACAGATCTTCAACATGTAACATTCATAGATAACATTAAAGAACTGTATATAGATTTTTAAAAATTTTCATTTTAAATCATCATATTTTACAACAATTTAAACATAAAGATATTTTCAAAAATTACTAAATAAAAATACACATTATTNGTTTACATTGAATTGTGTAATAAACAGACCTAATTATCATCATATTATTTAGATCAAAAGATTGTATTTCTCTCATATTTCTCAAATCTTGTATTTAATTAATGATATTTTATTATTTTATTATGTAAAACTTTCTTATAAGTGTAAGGATAATATGTACAGATAATTTAATGTTTCCCATTCAATGTCAATTTAGCAAATTTTTGTTATTAGCATTTCCATGTTCCATGTTCTAACCTCTTCTTTCTTACTTACACTGAGATAAAATTATTTTCTATGTTCACTTTTTAATATCTTATATCTTTAATATCAGCATATAATTGCTTACATTCTAAAATTCAAAAAAAATATTTAGAATATCACAACTTTTTTTATATTTGCAACTGTAATTCTTTAAATTACTATAACTTTTTTTTATTTATTAAATTTTGAAAATTATTTGAAATAAATAAAATCTGATATCTCTCTTCAAACATATTTGCTTATAGACAGAACATATACTTTCATAAGGCTCTTAAGTTGTAATTAGAAACAATATTAGAATTCCTATAGCTTCTTAACTTTTCTTCATATAAAGCACTTAAAATTTTTGAGGATATTTCACAACACAGAAAAAAATTTCAGCAGGTATAATTATAAAACTTTCAACTTTAATTTTCATTAAACACATTTAAATGATACTATTTATAATTTAACTGTAGAATGTTTTGGAAAGAAATAAATTACGGGAATATAATTTATATAGCATATTATGGCTGCTTGCCTTTTTTTTTAATTATTTAAAATTTACATGTTTTGCTTATTTTAATTCTCAACGTCTTTCCTTTGTTCTTGTCTTCCCTTTTTAATCTTTCTTTTGTCAACATGGTGGTTATGTCCTGAGAAACATTGAGAACAATAAAGAGGACAACGACGAATCCAAAGGGGAAAGAGTAACTGGAGAGTCTTAAGCTCAATTTTGGAGAGAATGCATGGAGGTCTTGACAGTCAGAGAAAAAAAAAAAACAGAATGAAAGAGTGAAGATTAAACTTCAGCGAGTACCATGTAGCTTGACAGGATAAAAATTTTATGAGTGCTCCTTTTTGAACAAGAGATTTTTGATCATCACAAAGTTAGATAAGCAATGGACGATATTTGTGATGAAAGATGGAAAATAATAAAGCTAGAAAGCTAGAAGAATTCATTGTGGACCCCATCTCACAATTGAGGAAAAGTATCCCCCGATAAAATCCTGGGTATTTTTTACTACTGATCTTTCTATCTCTATCCTTCTAACTTCTTATCCTACTTTCCTCTTATTTAGATTGTAAAGTAGATTTAAGGTAATATTAATTTCAGGTTACTTCTGTTATGTGTGAAATGTTTTTTCTTTTTTTAGTCTGTAATCACGTGCACTCCCAACGCAGGAAAATTTCACTGGTATCCAACCTTAGTTGGGATCCTGACAAAAGATCCTGTGACACCTGTTTTTTCTGTGTAAATAAAATGAATTAATTGCATCCATTCATTATTTGTGTTTTGGTATTACACTCTGTAGCCTGTATTGCTTTCGTCAGCATTGTATTAATACTCAATTGTCACAATATCAACAAAAAATTAATCTCTGGTTTAAAATAATTTCCTAATTTTATCATTTTTTCAAACCACAGAAATCATTACTAACATTTATAAATTGAAAAAAACTTTAAATAATTGTTAATAAAGACCATTGGTGTACCACCGCATAATTCTGTTTTGATGAAATTATGAAAATGTTTTTTTTTTGTTTATTCTGAGATTATTTTGAATATTCATAAAATATGAATTATTTAAATGTATAGTAACAATTATTAAATAAATGAAATTTTAAAATATTCTGTATAAAAATCTAAAAGACAAAAATTAAATAATTATTTATATTTTGTTATATTTACATTTATATATAATATATTAAACTTGTAACTTACTCTATAGTTTTATCACGATGACATTTCAGTATATATTCAAGTAATTTTCCTAATAAATTTTCTACATTAGTTTTCAATAAATGTAAAACATCAGAATAATCTACATTGAATAGCCCTTTTGAATCTAATTTTATATTTTTAATTTCTTCAAGAAGATCATTCAATTCATAAATTTGTTTAATACAATGATCATATTCTCCTTTTGAAATAGTTTCAGATGCTTTTTCCATCTACAGAAATTAATATAATAAAATATTGTAAAAACTACTATTTAATGTAACAAAAAAATAAATCTTACTGTATAATATACTTAAAATCTTACTGTATATCCTGTATAAAAGTATCATTAATTACTGAATACCAAAATTAAAAACAAACTGTTTTCATTGAAATATAAGCAAATAATTATTTAGCATTAATTGTCATCCTACCAACTCTAACCAATGTCAATAAATCACCATCAATTCTTTATTTACGTCACTGTAAAAAAG
Source organism: Centruroides sculpturatus (assembly GCF_000671375.1). NCBI lineage: Eukaryota > Metazoa > Arthropoda > Arachnida > Scorpiones > Buthidae > Centruroides > Centruroides sculpturatus. The sequence goes on from NW_019384640.1 coordinate 944,622, forward strand.
TGCATTTCCTAGCACATTTCTACAGTGATTATAACAATTCTTTTGTTCAAGCCACCATATCTCAAAAAAGTATATTTTTAAATAAAACATAAATTTATTTACTTATTTTGAAACATATTCAATCAAGAGAAAACAGTGAAGAAATGGCAAAAGCCAATTTTTTTCCCAGTAATAATTGAGAAAATTTGGCTTTTGCCAATTGTTGGAATGACTATTGTAAAGGTTGCTTAATAGAAAGCTTGTTAGTAAAAAGTGCCAATTTTTAAGTTCCTTCAACTTATATTAATAGGATTTGACTATACTTCATACATTTGTTCAAAACAGAAGAAAAAATGGATTTAAAACATTCATACCTGTTGACTTTTTCTTGATAAATCATCAAATATTGCTAATTTATTTTATAAATATTCAAACAAATTAATAAAATCTTATTCAAAATTTTACAACAAAAATTTTAAAAATTTGATAAAATCAAAAGAAATATCATATATCTAACAATTTCCTATAACATCATTTTGAATAAGATTTTAATAATTTGTTTGAATATTTTGTAAAATATATTGTAAAATTTTGAATTATTACATAAATTGTATTGAATAATTTAATCATATAATATACAATTTGAGACAGAAACTAATACATTTTTTTAATATTTTAACATTCAAAATTAATGTTTTTTTATTCCTTACTTAATTTAGTAAGGAATAAAAAAACATTAATTAATTAACATGCAACATCTTTTATGTATATATTATTCAACACTTTCACTATCATGTTTGCATTAATTTATCATGTTATATGGATGAGCACGAAAAAGAGAGATTGAAGGAGCACGAAAAAAATATAAGATCTAAACAACCGATCACGGCTTTGGCCAATTATGCTATCGCGGATCCTGCAGAGATTACAAAATCGAATGGAGCAAGGCGGATATTGTACAAAAGATCGCTAATATACGACATCTAAAGTATGCAGAGGCATGGCACATTTATAAATACAGAGAAAAGGGGCTTAATATAAATTTTCGAGAGTCAAGTAGAATAGCAACAGCATGGAGAGAGGCGGCATTATAAAGAGCTAATGGACATGCGCGATCGAATATCTGAAGATTATAGAACGTGCGTTGTTCGAATTACCGTTGAGAAAGTTCAAATTTTTAAAATATTTTACATCAATCCTGAAGAAGGTCTATAAATTAGACCGAAAACGTTAGAGAACTGACAAAAGTAGACTGCATTTTAAAGGTATAGTGAAATGTAGCAATCCTGAAGAAGGTCTATAAATTAGACCGAAAACGTTAGAGAACTGACAAAAGTAGACTGCATTTTAAAGGTATAGTGAAATGTAGTAATTAATTAATGCAGTTAGAGATTTAATAATATGGATGAGTTTTGTATTTTCTGTTAATGGAATTAAATTTGACAATTCTTAATATATTTGATTAATAACAGTACAAACTTATTTAATTTTTTTTTTAAATTTCTATAACTTGTAATGCCAATTTCTCATTTATTAACGTTCTACACAAATGACACATTTAAAATATATGCATATATGTATATATATGTACTGTACCTATTTAATAAGATAATTCTGATGTTTTTACATGTTTCAGTACGTTATATATATTTTTCAATTTTTTTTTTCTGCTTGATACTTACTGTTCTGAGTTTCTAATTACATTAAATATTAATTACAGATTTATTTCATCCCAAATAAGTTATTAAATGTTCGCTATTTGCTTATTTATATTTTCAATATTAAGACATTTAACATTATATACATACATAAAAGTTAAAATAGATATATATGTTAGGTAAAGGATTCTATAATGTTCAATGCAAATTTGGAATATTCTTTGAAACCCTAGAAAAAATACTGTGAAGTCTCATCCCCAAACACACCTAAACCTTTCCCTCTTAACTTTAGCCTCAGCAATTTTTTTGCATTTTGCAATTTCATTATTGTAAATATTCAGATCAATGAATGTACATTTTAGTACATTATTTTCTTACCCTCTCTCAACCAAACTCACCAATCCCACACTCAATGTTCCCTCTAAGCTGCACGGCTGCGCGGCCGCGCACTGCTCAAATTGTTGCCACGCACGAGAATTTATGCGCCGCGCAGGTGAGCAGGCACACGAATTTGAATTGTTGTTTACTTATTTCTCACTCAGTCTGCAACATGATTATTGCTGTGTATATTTCAATTAAATACATTAAATCATTGACAAAAGATAATATTTCGTATAAAAGTATATTTTAAAATGAATTTTAATCTCTACTTTATAATTAATTATTTTAATTTTTATAGGAAAAAATAAGATTTTATATATATACTCAGAAAAATTTTTTGCTCAGAGAAGTATATGTTCCGCTCATCTACAAAAAAAATTAGAGGGAACATTGCCTGGCACTACTGCTACTTCTGCTTGTTTGAATTATTCAGTACAATGCAATACCCCATCTGCAGCTGCAATGAAGTGTCTATTCTGTAATGGGTGATGCAGGTGACAAGAAATAGACACAGCTGTAGACTTTCCATTGAGTGTGAATCATTTAATTAGTATGTCATAGCAATTGATGCAGCTGGTGTACGGTAACTACATGGCAACTGTTCCAAAGAAATTCCACTCGTTTGAATTGGGCCTCAATTTTTGAGTATTCTGGTTTTGTTTTTAGATATTTACAAATAGATTAAAATTAAATAAACAAAGTTAAAGAACAGCTTATTTTATTACACTGATATTGTTTAAATGGCTATGATTAACTTCACCATGATTTTAAAACTTCAACTTCTAAAGATTTTTTTATACACCATTAGATACAGATAGGAGTTTCAGCATAACATTTGAAAAACAACTGTCAGTATTGTAACTTGTCAGTTGTGACAGCATTATTTGTGTAAGAAAGCAAAAAACAGGAATTCGTTTTCTGAAGTTTTCATTTGTATATCTGAAATAAAATGTTTAATAAATTTATGGAAAGTGATCAGATGTAGCACTTAAATTATTCCATTATCTTCAACAGATAAAAAGATATTAATTGTTCAATTTCAAAAAATGTATCATCATCAGGAATCACCCTTGGCACAAAAATAGCAAATTCTCCAGCAGCTTATTTGCTGAGAAAAACTTTAATCTTTCACAAATGCTTTCAACTTTCCCACAAGTTATCCAAGGTAAACTACACATTACTGTTATATTAATAAATTGACCATTCTCAAATTCTCTAAAATTTTTAACTACATGTTTGCAAATTATTGCAAAATTTTTAGAATTTTAAACATAGGCAATCTTTTGCATTCATTATGGTCAAGAAGCATTAAATTTGTTTTTATATATAAACAATAACTCAACAAACCCAATTTTTGATTAAGGCCAGATGATCTCTGAATTAGGCTATGATTAGGTTAATTAAGTTAATACAGGAAATCCTCATTAGTTTGAAATTCAAGGAACAAAATAATCATGACTTGAATCATCCAAGATTTATATATACAGTGATGCCTCGTATAACGTACTTAATCCGTTCCAGGTGCATGTCCGTTAAGTGAAAAGTCCGTTATACAAAACACATTTTCCCATAGAAATACATGTTAAAACATATAATTTGTTCCGCAGCATAAAATAACCATACTGTACCATAACAAAAAAATAAAAATGGAGCAGTCACCAATTATGCCGGGTAGTCAGATGTTGTGAGGAGGAGGTGGAGGAACACTTTCTTCACACATTCATACAGATACAGACTTTTTACACATTGCAGCGGTTCTTTTTTTATTGTTTTTTAATCGGATTCAGATTCAGGAGATGCTACCGGAGCTTGCAGGGTCAACTCCTCTTGTTCCATTCTTTGTTTTTTCCCTGCCGGCTTCTTGAAAAACATGGTCTGTTTCTCGCTCTTCTTCAACACCTGTTGGAAATAACGAGCAAGGGTGTCATTGTAGAGATCATTGATACTGTTGGCCTCAGCTCTGTTTGGATAATGAGTGTTGGTAAACTCCTGAACCTCTCCCC